>NC_058132.1:525027325-525070018 GCF_016433145.1 Gracilinanus agilis
GATCGGGAGGAGAGCCAACGGGAAGGGGAGGGGCCTACGGGGCGATATTGCCAATTCAATACTAGGAAATTGTATGGGACAGGATAAGGCAGGCATACAAGCTTTGGTCCTGTGTCTGGAATTTCGGAAGGAAATAAAAGGATGCAAGGAAAATGCCTCCTTATGGCCCAGGAGAGGTTTTTTATGTTAATTGGGGAAATGCCGAAAAAGAACACCACCACATTGAACTGGCACCCACGGTTAAAAGATGAGAGGGGGTTAGTCAGACACAACAGAAGTTGATGTTTTCTGAGTGCTTGGCTATCCTCTGGGATAGAATTTGCAATGTAAAGGAAATATAATCCTTTATTTTTTTAAAAAAATAATTTCTGGATTTAGTGAGCAGCGTTATCAAAACTTTTTTCCCCCTCAGGATTTAGGTCTTCTTCCACCACCCCCCACCTCCTTAAAAAAATGAATCGTATTTTCAGGGGCCCGAATCCCTTTAAAACCTTCCTTTCACATTTTGAAGACTGAACAAGGTAAATTGCTCTCCATATGCCAAACTATTTCATTAGTTCTTTATGAGAAAGGAAAAAAGAGAATTGTGTCTTAAATCCTAAAAATGTCAGAATTTGAATTTTTAAAACACCATCTTTACTAAACAATGGCATAAAGGCTGGGAGAGTTTTCAAACGACATATCAAAAGACAATCTAGTATAGAATTTAAACATTAGCAGCGAACCTGACACAGCAAAACCATTGTATTTTTCACAAGTTTTGTTTTTGCTATATACAGCTGTGTTTTCACAGATGCAAAGCCATGTGTCTCCACCAAAAGGTCTAGTCTTCCCTTCAGATGTGAATGCAGATCAAAGGTTCAAACACAGAAATACAAGATCCTTTTCCCTTTGGAACATGTTTTTATTTTTCTGCAGTGGCTGCAAACCAGAATTTCCATCTGTTGTCCTTATGCAGTGTACAGGTTAACCTTAACAGTAGGGTTTGCAGTGCTGTTATCTCAGCTAAGGCGGGCACGGATGAATCGAGTTTGCATGTATTCTTTGAATATCTCCTCAAGATGTCTAAGAAGCAAAACCAACATTGCCTTAGACAGTATCTGGATTAATCGGTATACAAATTATGCATTGTTCCATACTAAAGTGCTCATTCTATGATACAACTGGACAAATTTAAAATTTAATAAACAGTTCGGTTTTTATGCAATAATGTGTTAAATGTAAATTGCAGTCTCCAATTTGGCAATTCATTTGATTGTAGCATCTCTGTCCAACAGCACAGAATAAATAAGACATTGAGTGTTCCCACCTCGAGTTAGAGGTGATCACAAAAAAAGGAAATCATTGGATAAAAAAAGCTTAATTATAAAATGATTACAGAAATTATATGTGAATGGTCTACCATTTGTGAAGGAAAAATATTTTAATCTATCCATTGCCTATCCCCATCGTCATTCCTCCCCAAACCCTTTGCCTTTATTAAACCCTGTCTCCGAATGGTTGAAGAAAGAAGCAGGGTGGTTTTTATCACCTATTCTACAAAATGGATAAACTGCCATGTAAACATTTGCTTTTGTTAATGGTAAAAGAATGTCACAACAAAGGGAGAGAGAATTTGAAGGTATTTTTGAAAGAGCATCCCTTAAGGACACAACATATTCTTCTAAAAATCCATGTAGTTACCATTAATGACACACACATACATATATCTTTTTTTGTTTGTTTGTTTTTTAAAGCATCAAAGCTTTGGCTGAAATCCTCTGAAAATTTTACAAAGGCAGCAGCACATACAGGTCCGCCTAGCCTAAATTTAATATGTGAGTGCCATCTAGTGGCCATCCAAAATGGAGACAGCTACAACTACTGAAAAACAAGCATTCACACACTCCTTCCTATCTTCCCATCTAGTACTGGTGGCAGTTCTGCCTAAATAGCCAAGGACAATGAAAATATGTCTGAGGGGAAAATATATAAAAGGTTTCTGGATCCTACAAACAGTTGGTTCAAAGCTGTTCCCATCTGACAATCTGCTCCAGGGCAAACCAATGGAAGCAGAGAGAAAAAGAAATTATGGTAGTGATATGAAAGGTCAGCCCCAAAGGCCTCTTCCGAACCATGCAGAGAACTTTAACTGCGATTTTTATTCAAAAATACCATGTTCTGGCCATCCCAAAGTTTCACTAAACGAAATCACAGACCAAATGAGGAGGGGACTTGGGTTCAAACTAGCCATTTGTGCCTTTGTACCAAACTGTCCCAGAAAAGATCTATAAAACAAGCTGTAATCATATGTGGCAATGAAGATCTTCAGGCACGATAACTCCCCGGGAAAGGTTATGGTCTGAACCAACAATAAATAAGATGAGGGGAAGCAATATCATTTGAATATATATTTCTATCATCAATTCCACAAAATGGCATGAGTTTAAATTCTTAAGTCACAGAGCAAAACATTCACACAGATTCCTTCACCCTTGGATAACTACAAAATAAATTGCAGAGAGAGATCCCTACCTTTAATGTCTCATTTCCCTGACTCATCTACAACAAAGAAGCTGCTTCCCAGAGTATTTACACCTAGATTTCAAAGTCTTTGAGAAAGTCAAGGAATAAAGAGAAGCTATAATGCCACTGATGGCTGCTGATCTGCCTTCATAATGAGTAGTATGTATTCTACAAATGTAAAAAAAATCAAATGATTCTGAGGATGTCATTTATGTTATATTCAAAACTCCTTTGGAGATACAATCTGGCAGCTGCTCCAGTAAGTGCTACAGCCTCAGCTACTAAAGGAAGACCCAGAAAAGAAAGTTCTTGCCACCAAGGGCCTTAGCACTGTCAAAGATTTCAATGTTAGAAATTAATATTTCATCAGTGGAATGGCTATTAGAGACCAGGCATTAATATCTGTTTTGCTGCTGCACTTTAAGGACCATAGGATCTTTTCATGCAACTTATAGCTGATGCTTGCCATTTGCATTGTCTCACAGGCTAGAATGTGAGCTCCTTGAGAGCAGGGGCCATCTTCCTTTTCTTTTTATATCTGTCATGCTTAGCCCAGTGTTTTACACATAGCAAACATTTAATTAATGCTTTATGTGCTCATTCATGCTGACTACTGCAAGAAATCAGACTTTCATCAAATTGCCCCCCAAAAACTTTTAGGTCAAATTTCTATAGACTTGGAGCCTATAAAGGAGAAAGATTTGATCATTTGAGTCCATCTAGCTCAATTTTCTTCCTTGTTCTATTTTCTGTGACTTGGTCAAACTTAGAGAGTAATAGACTGGGTTTGTCTGTGAGTCAGTCCAACTCTATTGGTTTAATTGCATCATTAACAACTAATTCTCATTGTCTTCTCCCTCATTCTTTTAAAGCATCATACTCATGAAATGGGTAACATGTAGTCGTTCAACTCTCAGTATGGGTGACCTTTTTGGATGGAGTTGGACTTATGGCTTCTAAGTTTCCTTTCCACTCTAAATCTATGAACCTACTTTTCTCACAATTCACTACACAAACTATTCTTTTTTTTTTTTTATCAAACTGTAGTCTGACATAAAATCTTTCTTTCCAGTTCCCCCAAGGAATAGACCAGTATGAGTTCACACCTAGATGAGGTGAGAGGTTACTTTTGAATAGCATCTAAAAGATAGGCATTTAATATGCGGTCTACCCAAAAAGTCACCCAGGATGAGAGCAACCAGAGAAACTGACTGTTGACTATCCCAACAGACAAGATACATAATAAAATAAAACAACAGGTGCATACCAGGCCTGGAGTCAGGAAAACTCATCTCCCTAAATTCAAATCTGCTCAAATACACCTCCTAGCTGTGTGATCCTGGGCAAGTCATAACTCTGTTTGCCTCAGTTTCCTTATCTGTAAAATAACTTGGAGGAGGAACTGGCAAACCACTCCAATATCTTTGCTAAGAAAACTCCAAATGGGGTCATGAAGAGTGGGATGCAACTAAAACCAAATGACAACATGGACATGTGGCTCTTGTGCCTTCAAATGGTTTAATAATAAGAGCACCAAATAGTAATGGGCTAACATTGGTCCTGCCTTCTCCCCCATCCCATTTCCTACTCAAAAATATATAGTAGTAAGAGTTCTCTGATAATGGTAAAGATGAGAGCAAAAGATCAGTTCCTTTCTTTTTTTCTCTTTAACCACTCCATTACCCTTTGGTGAGACTTTCATAACTGAATTTTTTTTCCTCATTGGCACTAAAATGTGATTAGGGATAAGAGAATAGTTTAACTTGCATCAGGTCTTCCACACTCTTTCAAAGAATAATAGTATTTCTTCCCTTTCCCTCCCTCCCTCCTTCTTTCCCTCCCTAGTAGGTAAGACCTTCCTCATAAATCCACACAGCTCTCTTCAACTGTGTATTTTGGGAATGTCATTTAATCATCTGTAAGGTAACATATCCTTTCAGGAACAGCACCTTGAGCTAAGTCCTATCTTGTAGTACAAAACAGGGCTCCAAGAGACTAAAATACAGCTAACACTAGTTCCAGCCCATCGCTCTCTTGGGCCCAAGCAACAAAGAAGAGCTATTAATAGCGCAACACTGAATGCAAGTGGAAAACTGAATTAAATTATTTTTTAAAATCTACTATTTAGTGCCTAGAAAAGGGACAGACTGTGCAGCATCTGTGCTAAGGGGGACGTGGAACCAATAAATAACTGCCATTTTTTACTATGCATAAGCAAAAAAATAGAGTCTATCAAAAGCCAAACGCATTTGATGTCCCAGAACTATTTGTGTTTCATTTTGGGTATTTTGATTCAATTTGAAGTTTATGCCTCCAGCATACTATATGCCTACTCTATTAGCCTATAATCCAATATTTCCTCTAATCACCAGACTTGAGGGGGAAAAATAAAGAAGTTGAAATTGACAGCTTAAAATATTAATAAAGCCTATAACTACACACATGTAAAACAGATCCATTCCAAAGTACACTGGCTCATGATTTAGGAGCACAAAGCTGGGTAATACACAAAGCTAGCCTGAATAAAGGGTTGTAATCCTAAAGTCCTCTTTTTCACAAATGGAAGAAGCTAGGCTTTTGACAAAGTGGGCTAACTTACTCATTTCAATAGCTAAAGGTATATGCAGAGTTTTTCCCCCCACTTTCACTAAGTTAATTTAACCAAAACATTAAGACATGTTTAAAGAGAGCCCTGATGCTCATAGCATTAGCAAACTTTCTTCTTCAATAATGCCTAGACTAATAAAGATTTCTTAGGCTTTCAGCACCCTTAGTCTTCTTACCTGTTCACAAACCCATCATCAGTACAGTAAGGCAATGCTCCTAAGGGGCACATGTGTAGATCCTCTCTCATCAGATCATTCTTCTCACATACTGAGAATAAGGAGCCTGGCTCCCAAAACAAGATCTGGCAGTAGTGTTATTTGGGGATTCGAAGAACAATGAATCATTAATCTCATTGTTTCTAGGGGCCTATACATCCTTATATTTAAAAATTGGGACAGAAAAAAAATCCAGGGCTTTTAGAAAGGCTGATATGTATGCAGAGCATTCTGAACAGTCAATTACTTTCAGATTTTTTGTCCCAGGACTTTAAAAGTTAAAGGCATAGCTCTGCCAATTGTGATATGCCCTCTCCAGCAGAGACCACCCACAACTACTGATTTTCCATCTGGTGAACAAAACAGACATCTCCCTAATTATTTTTAAAAAGGAATTTTTTTCCCCCTAACATACTTTCTTTATTTGTCTGTGACCTGGAACTTAATGAAAAACCTGGTAGATGCCAACTTCATTTCTTGTAATGAAACATCCCATTTTTACCATTTTAACTGGATTTGTTTAAAAGCTGTGAGATAGAAATTATTACTCCCACGGCTCCCTAACAACCTAAACCACCCAAGACAATTCTGACGAGCAACTATTTTCTTCTGAAATACCCAGCACATCTTGTTTAAATATTAACCACTGAAGTTTTCTCTTACTACCAAGCAGGAGGGAAAATGATTTTCAGTCTCTTCAACTGGGCACCCATACTGCTAATGTCAAAATCTATGGCTTTCTCCAACAAGATGGCCACCACTGCCAACAGCATGCTCAGAAATGCCAACTGTAATTAAAATCTGGCACCTTTCATGGGCACCAAATTTGCTTCTAATATCTTCTCGCTGAAATGTGTCTCAGCTTACATGGGACATGAGATGCTTCTTGACCTCTGAACTTCTGAAAAAGCTCCCCAAGTAGAGAAATTGATGGCTGTTATTCTGAAAAATTAAATTTTAACATCTTTACTATCATTACGTTACCCCTGCTTTCTTTCCTCCCAAAGATTTTTTTAAAATTTAATGAGCCTCAAGAGAATCTGTCCACACTCCCTTCACATAAATTCCCTTTATTTTGCTCATATAAATCTTAGTAAGATGCCTGCAAAATTTAATTCTACTAATTCTAGTGATGTGGCAATGACTAAACTACATAGAATTATTGTGAAATTAATTATCAAGCCTATGGTATTTAGCATCCCTGGCAATGCCTGGAATGCTCTCCCTCCTCATTTCCTAGCTTTCCTGGCTTCCTTCAAGTCTCAGCTAAAATCCCATGATCTATAGGAAGTCTTTTCTGTTCCCCATTAATTCTAGCACCTCCCTTTGTTGATTATTTCCAATTTATCCTGTATTTAGCTTTTTTTTTGCATATTGTCTCTCCCTCATTTGACTGTGTGAGCAGGGAATGTTTTTTATCTCTCTTTTTATCCCTGGCACTTAGTATAGGACTGACACATAGTAGGCACTGTTTATTCACTGCCTAATTGCTATGGATAATTGCACTGAGGACTAAGTTTAGCCCTACACTGATGCAGAAAAGTGTGAATGATAAATTGTCTCTGGTTTTGTCATTGATGGCTTGGGGAATAGGCAGTGACAACCGAGATGAGAAAGGGCACACAGGTTGCATGGTTATACAAATGTCTCTGTAGTGGAGGAAATCAAAGCCCAGAACACACTGAGAACAAGTATAGTAGGGTCAAGATGTATACATTTGATGGCATTGAATGACTGCTTTCCATTAACTTGGACCTACTAAAGGAAAGGACCCACAAGTTAGATTCATTACTCTGTACTGCCTTGAGAACTTGGTATATACTGGTATAATTCTAGTGACTATTCATGGTACCACAAAATAATGAAACAATTTTCCAGGTAGTCTTGCTTTAATTGCCTTTGAGGTAGACATAAAATTCTTATAGGATTAAAAAACCCCTCAATTTTGAAAGTAAGAGCCTGTATCACTTTCTTTTAGAAGGAATTCTCTCCCAGCTTCATTTTTGAGCTTTTAAACCAACATTTTGAACTCCATCTTGTTCTAGGCAGTAATCTGTATACAAGGGTTTCATCTCAGGTGGTTTGGTCTTTTCTTTATTAAATGGAAGGTCATCGAGAATGCCAAAGGTCCCATATACATGGAGATATAGTAGACTATGCATTGAATTTGGACCCACAAGATTCAAGTTTTAATCCTGGTTCTGTTACTGCCTGCATGACTTTGGAAATATAACTTAAAGTCTCTGGACCTCAGTTCCCTTGTTTGGAAGATGAAGGAGTTAGATTTGATAAGGCCAAAAGTTCTTTTTGCTTTAGATCTACAATCCTTTTTGATAAGAATCATAGAGAAAATATAGTAAGCATCTCTGATATAAGTTCACCAGAAAAAAATGCTGTAGAGGGAGTCTATATGCCTACATTTATTTTAAGAATAAAAATAACTTATTTTTAGCATGGCCTATATATCAGCTACTAATGCAGACTACATCCATTCTAATGGAAAACTTTCTACATTTAGCATGCAGGAATTTTCTGCTCTAGAGCAGCAGGCATTCTGCTTGTCCATCTTTCTCTGCACCTTCTGATTATTCCCCAGGGTAAATTTTGTTCTTCCAGTGCTTTGTTTTTTAATGTTTCCTCCTCAAGAACAAAGACTATTTGTAAGAATATAACAAGCACACTTAAGATGCCAGTTGTTTTTACTGTTAAATAATATAAAGGGATATAGGAGCCTTCTACTCAGGGAGTTAAAGTTCACTTCTTATTATTAATAATAACTAGCATTTATATAGTGCCTACTATGTTTCAGGTGCTCACAACAACCCTGGGAGAGAGGTGCTATTATTACCCTCATCTTACAATTGAAGAAACTGAGGCAAACAGAAGTTAAGTGACTTTCTCGGGGTCACACAATTAATAAGTGTCCAAGCACTCTATTCACTTTACCACCAAGCTTTCTCACTTATAAATCACTTGTGGACAAATGTTATAAAATGATGGTTAGCTTCCCAGTTTATCCCACAAAAGACCCATCCAACCTATAAAGTATTTAAGTTATAGTACTAATTGCATAATTCAGTTAAACTTAATCAACATTTATAAAGCATTTTAATTACAGTTTGGAACCCCACCAGTAAATAGTATCTCTCCTCAACAGCATAAGGAAGAAAAGATTATGGAGATGAAGGAAAGAAGGAAGAAGGAAGAAAAAGAAGGAGGAGGAAAATGAGGAGGAGAAGGAGGAGAATAAGAAGAAGAAAAAGAAGAAAAAGAAGGAAAAGAAGAAGAAGGAGGAGGAGGAGGAAGGGAGGAGGAGGAGGAGAAGGAGGAGGAAGAAAAAGAGCTAGTTTAAGAATATTTTAAAGTTTGTGAAGCACTTTACATTTATTTGCTCTTTTCATCCTCTGTGAAGAAAATGAAGCTGAGAGTTTCATTGACTTCCCCAGGATCTCACAGGGAGTCAAGCATTTAAGGCAAAATTTTAATTCAGGTCTTTCTGACTCTGGATGCAATACTCCATCTGTGATGCTGCCTGGATGACTTTCAAATAAATCTGAGTGGATGATGCTCCCAAACTAGGAATTCTCTGCATATATTTAAAGGAATGTCTTTCTATATAAGCCATCTGCATAAAGTTAAAGTATTTGTCTTTGCTATTTTCTCTCAAAGAACAATGCAACTTATTATGAAGGCTTTTCTGAAGAGATAACTGGCTAAATCTCAGGCCACTGCAAGTAATACATTCTTCCAAGGCATAATCAGGAAAATAATTTCTTTAAAGACTGAATTAAAGATTTCACTGGTGAAGGAAACTTCTACCAGTGTCCCTGCTCTGCAACATCTCTTAGGAAATTTCCTCTAACTTAGAGGTTAAGTGACTTGCCCAGGGTCATACAGCCACTACATAATCAGAGGCTAGACTTCAAATTATGTCTTTCTGCCTAATTCTCAAAGATCTTACCATTTTATTATGCCTATGAACTAAGTCCACCAGAGTACAGACCAATCAACCAAATTACAGTGCATGAGGGCTAAGAGATGAGGCACTACATTCAAAACTTAGCTCAAGCACCATTTTTCTTCATTCTACAATTGTTAGTAAACTCCCACCCTCCCACTCCAAATTACCTTGTATAAATTTCTATATGACATTTTAAGTGCACATTCTCTCCCTCAACAGAATGTAAGCTTCTTAAGGCCGAGATCTGTCTTATTTTTTTGTTTCTATTTTTGTTTCATTTAATTTTTGTCTTTGTATCCTCAATGCTGTCACAAACTATTTAATAAATGAATGATTGATTGCTACACTATAAGCTATAGAAAAGAAGTCCTCTCACAGAATCTAGTGTTCTCCATACAGAAGGAATTTAATTAACGTTTTGAAATGAATGAATTGAATCGAAATGTCTGACAAGAACAAGAAGCTACATCCATTCAAGAAAGTTGTTGAAAAAAGTCTTTTGGGGTCTATTGATTGATTAGAAGCAGAAACTGAGTAGCTATGGTCCAAGTGGCTAGCATTAGAGTATCAACTGAGGTAGGAAATATTCAGAAAAAAAATATTTACAGAGTCTGAAGCTATCGGCAAAATAATTATTTACCATGCTTCAGCACCTTTAGCAGAGGAGCACACTGTCCTCTGCCTCTTAAAGGAGTAGGGTGGTCTGTCAGAAGTTAGGTTGGGAACATTTTTTAAGTCACGCGTGCAGCAAGAAAGGCTAACCATCTGCCTCTTCAAGGCTTTAAAGATGAGTCTTCCCTTCTAGGAAAAATCCTGCATCTCATGTCCAGATCACAAATGCAAACCAACTCCAGTTGGCGATGGCCAAAGGTCATCCAATCATGTTCAGCACCTGTTATCATCACCTAATGAGGAGAGGGGAGGAAGGCTTAGCTCTGTTCCCTTCTACAGTAGATTGGAGACACCTCGAGACCAACAACCATTTTCCATGTCTGTGTCTGTATAATGAGCCTGATAAGTTGTCTTCCACATAGTTGGAGATTAATGAAAGCCTACTGAATTAACCTGAAAAGGGTAGGTGCCCACTGTTTCTTAACTACTGAGAGTGGACTTGGGGCAGCTAAGCAGAGCAGTGAATAAAGTGCCAGACCCAGAGCCAGGAAGACCTATGTTTAATTCCAGCCTCAAACACTTAGTCTCCTT
This sequence comes from Gracilinanus agilis, assembly GCF_016433145.1. NCBI lineage: Eukaryota > Metazoa > Chordata > Mammalia > Didelphimorphia > Didelphidae > Gracilinanus > Gracilinanus agilis. Next base: position 525,037,817 of record NC_058132.1, read on the forward strand.
GGACAAGTTCATGTAACCCTGTTTGCCTCAGTTTCCTCATCTGTAAAATGAACTGACATAGGAAATGGAAAACCATGACAATATTTCTACCAAGAAAACTACAAATGGGGTCAGAAAGAGTTGGACATGACTGAAAAGAACTTAACAACAGCTATTATATAGACTCACCACTATTTTCTCTGGATAAAGATAAAAATGAATAGTGTAAAGGGTTATTCCAGCAATTCTCTATTGAGAATAATCAATTCCAAAGATTAGTAGCACAATTTTCTTGGTTTCTAGTTGACTTTTTCACTGTGCTACCTTTCATTAAAAATTTACTGATAGGGGGCAGCTGGGTAGCTCAGTGGATTGAGAGCCAGGCCTAGAGACGGGAGGTCCTACGTTCAAATCTGGCCTCAGACACTTCCCAGCTGTGTGACCCTGGGCAAGTCACTTGACCCCCCATTGCCTACCCTTACCACTTTTCTGCCTTGGAGTCAATACACAGTGTTGACTCTAAGATGGAAGTTAAGGGTTTAAAAAAATAAAAATAAAATAAAAATTTACTGATAGAAATTGTTGGTTTAAAAATATGTATATGAAAGATAGACTATCAAAATTCTCATAACTTTTGTTCAAAGCAAAATATACCAGTCTCAGCTATACTCTTCTATGTTTCTAACTTCATATTCCCAAATATAGGTGTGTGTGTATATGTATATATATATAAATATATGTGTGTATAAAAATATAAATACACACGTGTATATGTGTAGTGTATTATCATGTTCAAATATATGTTCTAATTTTAAAAGATATATGTGTCCGTTACATATATGTATAGATACATGTGTAACATATACCTGTGTAGTATGTGCCCATGTACACATATGTGCTTATTACATGCATAGCTTTAAAAACTAAAACATATATGAACACACTAATAAACTACATATATTTAAGTTAAATATATCTACATATAAATGCATATGTGTATTTCTTTTAAAACTATAACGGATAATAAGAAAACAAGTGTAGCATAACCAACAGAATATAAATGGGTCTAATTCATTTCAACAAATCAAAATTGATTTGCTCGATATATAATTTTCTATGTTAAACGAAAAGGAAAAATTAGGAAACAATATATTTTTTATAAAAACAAACCTTGAATAAAATGTAAAGGAAGGAAATGTGCATGGCTGCCCTGATTTTTTCTATATGACCATATAATTCTTTTACCCCTTCAGGTTATAATGAGAAACACTTCATATTTTTAAAACCACTAAAAGGCACTACATCATTCAGGGTCCTAATAGCTATGATGATATATTATTGAAGGCTCTAAAAGAAGTGTACTGGAAAAAAAAAAAGACTTCTAGTAGCATCCAGAGGCTCACTCCTATAGAAACACAAACACACAAACACACATACACACACACATGACAAAATGCAGACACTGAATCATTTCCAAAAAAATAAATTTGTTCATTCTAATGACTCATGGTTATCATCGTGTGCAACAAATGTTGGAAGTATTTTTTAAAGGAAATAAATAAAAATTAGCTAATCTGCAGACATCCTGATAGAAGCTCTGCCCATATCAAGATAAGTTTTTATTAATATGGAATGAAGGTTGTGTTTCTGTCTTCCCAATAAGTATGCATAGCTATGCACCCCTTTAATCTATCTCTTTTTATACATTGTGAGCAATAGGGACCTTCAGACTCTGGGTAAATAGGGAAGGGCAGGTAGGAGGGGAAAGGGGCAAAGGGTTACTGCCCATTAAATTATCAGTTCCAGGCCTTGGCTTTCTAATTGACAACCGCAGAGCTACTTTCATCACTTGTCAACTTCAAACCCACACTCAATTTTTTCTTTTTAGATGATGCCATATCTGTACCATAACGGTGTTTCTGACATATTGCAGCATATACTTACTGCTTGCTAGGAAGTTTTCCTCAGGAGCTTAGTTTAACAAGGGGAGAGAAGGAAAATCTGCTAAATGTTATTTTGTTTTGCTTCTTACATCTATCAACTACTTAAAAGAACTGCTAAGAGGGAAAAAAAAATCGGATTTTATATTTTCAATATGGTATAGCTGATATCTTTACATTGGTCTGAGCACTTATCCAAACTATTTTAATGAAGTAATTATGGCAAATAAAACATGAAAGGCCATTTGGAATAATAAAAAAGTTGTTTTATGCATAAATATTAATTACTTAAGGAGTAAAATTAATATCTCTACATTTTTCGAAAATATGCAAAATAAATTTCATTTCAAGCTAAGTGATTAAAAATAAACTGAAATCAGGGGATGGCTAGGTGGCTCAGTGGATTGAGAGCCAGTTCCAGAGATGGCAGATCCTGGGTTCAAATATAACCTGTGACCCTGGGGAAATCACTTAGCCCCCATTGCCTATCTCTTTATCATTCTTCTGCTTTGGAACCAATGCACAGGATTAATTCTAAGATAGAAGATAAATGTTAAAAAAAATGAACTGAAAAGAAAGTGAAATTAAAACTCAGTCCTTCCATCAGTTTTTTTTAATGTTCAAAACACATCAAAGGAATTTAGGTATGAAAGTACTTTGGGAAAAGATCTTTCATTTCATTGGTGTGGTCATTCTCTCCCATTCCTGCACCTCCTATGCCAGTCATCAATGACCTACTCTACCTCTTATTTATGACAATGGTTTTTGAAAGTCACTGAGGGCAAGAAAGTCATTATCCTGCAGATGACCTGGAGATGAGTGTCTCCAAAATTAGCTAAGCTGCCACTCAGGCAAGGTATAGGCAGTTCATCACTAGCACCAAATCTAAAGCTTTTTCCAACTTTCTGACTGCCAAATCTCCCCAGGTATCATTCTTCTCATTGAACTAAATCTAAATCAGCATTCTAAAAAATAAATGAAAGCCTATATTTCTTTGATAATAATAGTAGTGATAATAGCTGGTATTTATACAGAGCTTTAAGATGTTTTCATACCCCTCCTCTCAGCAGGAGTTGGCAAACTACAGCCAAAATCCACCCTGCTGCCTATTTTTGTGTGGCTGGCAAGTTAAGAATGGTTTTATATTTTAAAATAAAGTTTTATGGAATACAGCCATGCTCATTCATTTACCTATTGCCCATGGCTGCTTTTATGCTACAGCAGCAGAGATGAATAGTCAGAGACCCTAGGTGATGCTGTCCCATTGATGCTCAGCCCACCACCAATTTCAATAATGCAGTATTAGATGTCTGACCTAACTATGATGTTCTTATGATTAATAACTTCCCTCAATGACTATTATTGCATATTAAACAGCTTTAGAAATTAGCTTTTGCTGCACAGTTGTTCATATCTCTTATTGAGTTCAACCTGAAATTATAAGACAAGACAAAACAGTGCTTATGTTTTGACTTATATTGTGGTAAAGTCAATTCAATGAAAACTAACATCATTTGCATCACCAGTAACATCAAACTGCTTTTATACTATTAAAGGGTAAAATGAGAGGTGAAATTTCCATTCTCACACCCATTTGTAGTGGGATATATTTCTTGAGCTCAACCTATAGTTCCATCAATGGTGTTTGTTTTTGCTTTTTTTGATTATGATACAAATACGAAAAAGAGACTTCCATATTTCAAAATCCATTTAACTGGGCAATTTGGAAGCTTCTACTTAACTTTGTATTGGACGTAATTAAGTTTCAATGCAATGACATGCTAAAAGGCAAATATCAAAAATATATAAATGCCTTCCAAGCAATGCATATGCTCAATTAAAATCATATGCTCATGGACTGATATCAGGACTTGGCAATATTTATTTGTGAAAAGGCGTTTTCAAAGATGAAATCCATAAAATTTCATTGTAGATCAGTATTGATATATGAACATTTGCAATCAATTTTGATGATAGGGAATACAAACACTAAAGTTCAAGTAAGCAAAATGTTATTCCCCCCACCCCAAAAGAATTTATTCTTTTCATTAGCAGACTTCTGTTATAAAAAATTATACTTTATCAAAGGCTGAATTTTGTCAATTAAAAATTGTGGAAATTTGTTTTGTCTCATTACATGAGTAACTATATAATATCCTCAATTTTACCTTTTGGCTCTCAAATCCAAAAATATTCATCCCTGTACAGAAAAAAATTTCCCACACTGCCTTAAAGTACTAGTTTTGTAAATCTTACACTGCTATATAAAAGTTGACTAGTACTGTTATTAGTGAATGAACTAACCACACAAACATAAACTATGATGACCAAAATAATAATATACTTCATCAGTCTACAAATGAGAAGATTCTGTCTTCTATTCTCAGGCTAACAGTTTATTTAATTGTGCTAAAGATCTCTCAGCACTACAAACAGTTTCCTTAAAAAAAAAAGACAATGAAAAAAGGCATTTAGTTTAGGGGAAAGACATGTTTATTTAAATGAAACACAAGTATAATTTATCACACTGTCAGGCATAATTTTGGTGTGCCAACCACTCCTAATGGGGAGTGACATAAACAACACAATAGGCATACTCTTTTAATTTTTTGATAGACTAGTTGTGATAGACATGATCACAAAATACCAACAAACATACATAGGTTTCCTGTAGGGATATATAACCACATATAATGTTATATATATAAGTAGGGTGGGTGAAAAAATAAATCAATAATCTAGACTTACTGGGGGTCAGTCTGAATGATTAAAAAGCTTGATAGATTCAAATAATGCTGTTCTAATTACTTCATGTACTTGAAAAATAACAGAACTTGGTTGAGTGCTGACTAGCAGTTGACTCAGGTAGAAATTGAATCAGTGAATGAATAAGAATAATTTGTAATTATAGTATTCTGGTTATACAAATGAATGTTTCCTAAATGAATAAAAATGATTTTTTTCTCTAAATACCTTAAACATTCTTGCTGAAATCCTATTTATACTATTAACTTAACAGCTTTGATTTACATAGCACTTCATGCATAAAGCCTTTCACATGTATTTCTTCATTTAAGTTTCACAATAATGCTCAAAACATAATAGATAGATAACCTATTATAGCTCAGTCAATGTACATAGTAAATTATTATTATTCCAGGTCTAGAAACTGAGGTTCACACAATGGAATATTACTATGTCATAAGTTATAATGAAAAACATAATGAAAATTTTTCAAAGAAGTCTGGGAAGATTTATATGAACTGTTACAAAGAGAAGTGAGCAGAATCAGTATGGTTTCTACAATAACAATACTATAAAGACAAATAACTGTGAAAGATACAAAAACTCTGATTAACCAGTGTCCAGTCACAACTTCAGAAGACCATGCTAACTACCTCATGATACAGAGGAACTCAGAGAACAAATGGAGGCTTTTTTTTTACATACTCAATATGGGAACTTGCTTTCTTTGACTATGCAGGGTTTTGTTTGGTTTGGAGATTCTCAATTGAAGACAGACCCTATGAGTAAGTTTCCAACATATCTGAGAACTACAAGAAAAAGAGTTAGTGTGGTCCTCAGATAGTCTTTGGAAGGCAATTGTATGATGGTAAAGATGTGGTCTGCACTAAAGTGTTATTTACAGAAGGCTATCTGTTTCCTTCTCAAACCTTCTTCTTTCCTTTTCCCTCTTAATGACTTCACTTAGTGATCTTATCAGTAATTTCAGTATCATCTCTATGCTGAAAATTCTCAAATCTACTTATCTAGCCCTAATTCCTCTCCTAATCTCCAGACTAACTAATCTCACATCTCCAGCTGTCTCTTGGACATCTTAAACTGGACATCCCACTCAGTGTGTCCAAAATTCAATTCATCATCTGTCCTCCCCAATCCTCCCTCCTCCTAAAATTTCCCACCTCTCCAATCATCCAGATTCACATCCTAAGTGTCCTCAACTCTTCGCTCTTTTTACCCTTCAATATCCAATTTGTGGCTCAGTTCTGTCTATTTTGCCTTCATAATATCTCTAATATATGATCCCTTCTCTCTTCTACTTACTGCTACCTTCCTTTATGCATACATTCACCTCATGCCTGGACTACTGAAGCAGTCTTTTGCTTTGGTCTCCTTATCTTAAGTCTTGCTTCCCACTGCAGTCCATTAGCTACTCAGATGACAAATTAATCCTAAAGCAAAGGTCTGATGATGTAACCCTTCTCTATTCAATAAACTCCAGTGGTTCCCAACCATTTCCAGGATCAAATATCAAACCCTGTTTGGCCCATTCAAAGTCCTTCACAACCTAGCTCCTTCCTAGCTAGCTCTCTCATCTTCTTATGCCTTTCCCCCACATATTCTGTGATCCATGGACTTGAGCCTCTTTGCTGTTCTTCACTCAAAATGCTCCCTCTCCCAATTCTGGGCATTTTTACTGCCTATTCCCTCATGCTCAGAATTCTTTCCCTCCTCATTTCGGTCTTCAGAACTCCTGGCTTCCTTCAAGTTCCAAATAAAATAATTTTCTACAGAAACCTCTTCCTGATTCTCCTTAGTGCTAGTACCTCTTTTTATTGATTATCTTATATCTTGTTTGTACATAGTTTTGTGTTGTCTCTCCCATTAGATTTTGAGCTCCTTGAGAGCAGGGATCATCTTTGTATCCCCAGGGCTTAGCAAAAGGTCTAGCACATAGTAGGTGCTAAATAAATATTTATTGACTGATTGACTCAGGACATCATTTTCATTAATTCTCCTGGAATATGATAGTTTCAAAAGAGGTAAGGTTGAAAACTACCCAAAGATCAACACATCTTAAAGAAGTTAAACAAAAGAAGTAATAATGTAAAGGGTGTTATAAAAGATACCACAGAATCACAGAATTTGAATGTTGAAAGGAGCCTTTGTGACTATCTAGTCCAAGATGGACCCGAAAGAAATCCTTAACTCTAACATTCGACAAGTGGTGAACAACACATCCCTCAAACTGGTGTTCCAGTCTCTCTAGAAGACCTTCAAGGATAGGAAACCCATCACAAACAGAGGCAGTCCACTCCATTTTTTGAAAAATTTAATTATTAGTCATTTCTCCTAATATGAAGCATAAATTCTTTGACAACTTCTAAACATTGTTCTTCATTCTGTCTTCTGGGGTTCAAAAGGACAAATCAAATCTCTCATCTAAAGAACAGTCCTTCAAATATCTAAAAACAGTTATCACATACCCACTGACCCTTCTCTTCCTAGAACTAAAATGGCCATAGTGGTCAAGTACATATGTTAGAATAAAGGATAAGTGGTAGACAACTGGTATGTTCTTGGTATCTATACAATGTCAAGGAAACAAGACAAAGGCATTGAGTACTTTGAGAGGACCCACTAGGGGAAACTTATGAGAGGATGTGAGCAAGAATACCACAGAGTAAGCCTTCAAGGACAGGTTATGATCTGCATCATTCAAGTGGTGCCAACATCTCTGACATCACAAATCTATTAGAGTACTGGTCTTGGTATGCCTTGTTTTCTTCTTTTCCTTTCATGTCTGGGGAAATACAAGAAGGAATCAAATCAAGGGTGCCATATGACTTCTTTATCTTGAGTAAACAAATAAAATGGCCTGGCATACTGTAGAAGAATTTTTATTTCAGCAGGGAAGCAATTTAATACCTGGGAAGTCTATAATTTGTTCTAACCATGTCAATGTTTAGGAGAACATATTGCTGACTTTGGAATAATACTATCACTTATGAGGGTGAAAGGCTTAAATGAAGTTGACCATTTGACTCAATATCTGTTTTGGCAAGATGTTACAAGTTGCTATTGTCACTACATTTGAATGGGGAAGAAAATTATGAAAATCTAGAACTTTTTTTTCTTCTTTTCACTAATAATATTCTCCTCTCATCAAAAGAAATATCAATACAGCTAGGGAAGTGAATGTATAACCCATTTGTCTTGCACTACAACATCAAATTCACATGTTGGCATGCTTTAACATTTCCTGTTACTTCTTCATTCTATACCTTATCAGAAGTAGGGAGAGGAAAAACTCTAATGGCCAGAGAACAAAATAGAAAGTGAAATTCAAAAGGGTAACCTAATAGGTTCAAGTAGGAGACTTAAAAAGAAACTTAAAGAAACTTAAGAGTTTCTATTTCATTCAGTAAACAATAGTGAATCATTAAAGGTTACTGAGCAGAATGATGACATCAATGGGGTGCATCTGAGAACTTACTTTGGCAATGGTACCAGTATTGGATTAGCGAGAGAAAGGTCAAAGAGAACAATCAGGAGACTATTTCAATAGCTTAGCTAGAGATGATGAGTGTTTAAAATAGGGGTAATAGCCATAGGAATACCAAGGAAAGTACAGATGTTGGATAATTTGGAGTTAGAATCAATAGAACATGATAACTGATTAAAGATGAGAAATAAGGACCAAAGGAGAGTGAAGGATGACTTCATAGTTTCTGGCTTTGGTGGTAGGTAAAAAATAGCACAATAGACAGAAATAGGTAAATCAGAAGAAGGGCAGATTTTGGAAGAAAGATCAAGAGCTCTGTTTTGGACATGCCGACTGAAGTACTTGATGGTAAGATAATAGGGAGGAGATTTAGCAGATAACTGGAGATATAGGACTGGAACTCAGGGGAGAGATCAGTGCTGGTGATACAGAGCTGACAGTTACTCATATTAAAGTGATAATTAAAAGTGTCAGACTGAATTGTTAACAAGGCAGAAAAGGTAGAGAAAGAAAAAGAACTTGAGATTATAGACTCATTGACTGAGAACAGAGTGTTTGGATGGTAGGGTCCAAGACCCAGAAAGAGCAATTAGAGATAGGAGGGAAATCACAAGAGAGCAACATGATAAGAGGCACTTGAAAAGGGTGTTTTAAGAAGGAAACTTGTCTAGACAAGCAGGACAACTTTGGAGATAACATATTGAATGTATTATATACTTAAAGAAAAAAAGCAAGCTGTTCCCAATGTGAACTGGTGGCTTCATGAAAAGTCCTCTTTTTTCTGGTCTTCTTTATATATAGAAATTCTTATCTTATTTGATGTTGGTTAAGTTCAGAACTTTTTTTAAAACAGAGGGGAGAATTAAAAGATTTTCAATTGTATTAAATTCTTTGGAAGATTTGAAGGGGGTGAATATTGGGAAAAGGCCATTGGATTTGACAAATAGTTCAGCATCATCAAAACACAACATAGTCTGTGCAACTCTGGGCAAGTCACATAACCCCCATTGCTTACCCTTTACTGTTCTGCCTTGGAAACAATTTAAAGTATTTATTCTAAGATGGAAGGTAAGGGTTAAAAAAAAACATAACACAGCATACCTAATATATAATTAGGTACCTAATATGTAATTATGTATGCTGTTATGTTTTAAATTTTTTTAAATCACATTTAAATCACACATATATTGATGTTCAGTAATTCCTTCAGTCCACTCTCCTCCTCTTAGCCAATGACCAAGAAAATACTAACATATTATACCTACTCTCTTTTTTGTTTTTTTAATTAATATGTTTTATTTTTGCAATTCATTTATTACAGATTTTATTTCCACTTAATGAGATATCTCTCAGAACAAGATAAAACAGGTAAAAATAATAATACAGGGACTTCATCTGAAAAGTACATACATTTCACATCTATATAACACAACACACACATATACCTATCTGTTTTAAAAAATTAATAGAGATCTGTTTCTCTTCCTCCCACCCTCCAGAACTCCATTAGGAAAAAAAGGAAAGAAAAAATGATGTAATAAATATCCATAATTAAGCAAAACAAATTTCCTAAATAGTTCTATACAAAAGTATGTATGCCTCATTCTACACCCCAAATCTGTTGTATCTTTGTAATGGATAGGATGTTTCATCATCACTCCTTTGTAATCATGAATGGTTAGTTACTATATTGATCTTCTTATTATTGATCTTATTGTATTGATTCTTAGAGCTTTCAAAATTTTTTTATATAAATGCTATTATTATATAAAATTTTTTAGTTCTGCTCATCTTATTTTTATTAGTTTATAAAAATCATCAAAATTGTTCAATTTTATAATATTGATGTGATAGTATAAATTGTTCCCCTGGTTCTGTTCACTTCAATTTGTATCACTTTGTGTAAGTTTTTTCATGTCTTTTTAAAATCATTTATTTCCTCATTTCTGGAACAAGAAAGTATTCCATCATATTCATATACCACTATTCAGTCATTCTTCAATTCTTGGAAATTCTCTTATTTTCCAGGTTTGTTTTGTTTGTTTGTTTTTTGCCATCACAAAATTAGAACTGCAATAACTTTTTTTACACATAAAAGACCTTTTCCTCTTTCTTTGATCTTATTTAGGTATAGGCTTAGCAGTGGTAGAGCTTATTCAAAGGGCATACACTGCTTGGTAATATTTTTTATATAATTCCAACTTGCTTTCTCTCTCTGCAAAATCTTTGAGAATTATTTATACATGAACCAATTGGCAAACTCTATTACAGTGCCAAAAAGGAATGCTTTCACAGGTGATACTCTACAATGGACCTCATGGTTACAATTTCACAATTTACTGAAAGATGCAAAAGACACAAGATTTCAGTGTATTCACTGTTTGTTAATTAGGAAAAAGCATCTAATTCATTAAAGCAAAATATCTCCTAAAAGTTTCTTCTCCAATAAGACATCTCTTATCCATAGATCAAAATCTTTCTAGAAAGATATTACAGAAATAATTGTTTGATGACCCTCTAACCCATAACAAAAATTAAGCAAGGCATAAAACAAAGAGATGTATATTTGCCAAAGGCGTGCATCACTGTGGTGGAAGCAATCCTTCAAAGAATCCAAGTTGAAGAAGAATTCTTTTGTGCATGGTGTGTTGAGATCTTGAAGATGTTCACGTTCACTGATGACAGACGTGCTGGCTTCATAATGCCCCATGATACAACATAGCTTTCTGAAAGGGATTTATAACCACTCACATAACTTTTACTTGACTATCCGAAGGAGAAAGACCTCATGGATGAAAGATGTCTGTTGTTTAAATTAAGACATACATTTGAATGGATATCTATAGTTTGTCCATCAGTAGGTGTATCTAGGAAAAACAGCATAAATAGGCAAAGTTTTGGGTCCAGAATCAAACATTGTAGGCATTTAACAAACTTCTCTAGAACTGATTTGAATTTAATCTCTTGACACTAGCATAGACGATCCAATCCAAACATCTTCCCACCATACTGGATAACAAAGAAACAAATATCTCCAGTAGGAATTTAATAAAATTTTGAAGAATTGAATTAAATCTCTTGTTATCTCAATTTATTTTGCTTCAAAACCTAATCATTAATATTATCCTCTTTAAGATTTGTTTGGAAAATAAAAATTGGGATAAATGATAAGAAATTAAAGATACGAAAAAAACCTTAAATATTTAAATTATATCAATGTATATCAATATGATTACCACGGAGCAGAGTGGTGAAAAGAAGGTAGGTAAAGGATTAGGGAATAGGGGTAAGGGTGAGGAGGAATTGGGGTTAGGGGGAGCAGTCAGAATACTTAAGTTTAGCTTGAATGCATGGGTTGAGGAGGACATGACTGGGGATGTAGACTCAAAACTACCACACCAATGCAACTATCAACAATTTGGAAATAGGTCTTGATCAATGACACATGTTAAAACCAGTGGAAATACGCATCAGCCATGGGTGGGCAAGGTTGGGGGGTGAAGGGGAAAGTAAGAGCATGAATTATGTTAACTTTTCTAAAAAATAAAAAAATTAAAAAAAAGAATGCTTAAGTTTGTAGGGTGACTAGTGATTTCTTTGGTATAAAGAACCTTCCTGAGGAAACTACCTCTATTTATACAGATTGGCAACTTTCAGCAATTTATAATCATAGAGAGTTTCCTGGGCACATTGAAAAGTTAAATGATTTGTTTAGGATCACATAGCCACTGTGTGCTAGAGGCACCATGTGAATCCAAGTCAACACTCCATCTTCTACCTTAAATAAAGCATATACATTAATTCATTTAGACGACATTGGACTGTATTTCATTGATTTGAAAAAAATAGTTGCACGTACATTTGCTAATTTACCAACTGTAAATAATACTGCCCTTTGAAGATTTTTAATTTAACAGGGTACTGTAGCCTCAGTAACATATTAAATTATTTCTTTGACATTTGCCAACAAATAAAATTAAAAACAAGTCACATTCCCCTACCTTCATCAAATGTCAGGGATGGAGGAGGTTTTGTTTTAATTTTTGTTGGTTTAAAATAGGCATGATAGCAGTGAGAATATAAATCCTCAATACTGTCGATGATCATCACAAGTGCCATCAGGATGACAAGCTGTTTTTTTGAAGGAACTCAAAGAAAAGATGCAGGTTTGATTCTTCAGTCTGCCTTGTGTCTTTTTTTTTCTATCTATATGGCAGAACCAAAAGAAACTATGAGATTACAACAAGCAGGAAGCAACTGATTGTTACATCAGCTTTTTTTATGGACAGATGTTTTACAGGGTTCCCCCAACCCCAACACTTAAAGGTACATTTGCAATTTTGATAATCTAAGACTTTAAACGACGTTACAAACTGGTTACCTTCTAGAGTACAGGACTGGAGTTTACAAGCCTGTTCTGCCTTCCTGCAGGCACTCTGTGCTTATAAATGGCACCTTCCAGTGTCCTTAAGTATGAAGGGCAGCTAGTCCAAATTCTCATGTCGCTAATGGCTTCACATAAAATGAGGTCCATACAATTTTATTACTCCTCCGGTACGAGTTCACAGGTGAGGAACCACTAGGGAAAGGATGAGAACATGTCTCTCACTCCTGTTCTTCTAATTTTCCAGGTGCAAGGAACTTTTCCACTCAATTTTTTAAATGATTACTTTAACTCTCGAGGCTAAAGACTAGTCCAAATAAACTCGAGTGTGTTACTTACAGAGACGGGGAGTAAGTCATCAAAGAATTCCTCCAGGGAGAAAGTACCTAACTGATCAAGACTAACTGACATGAAATAGAATTTTCAAAACACAGCTGCAAAACCAATTAAACCAAAATAATTGATACTTTATGCATTTTGATTTAAATACACACATAATTCATGTCTGTCATTACTTTAGGTTGAGAAATAACCAGAAAAAGGGGAAAAAGTTAGATTTTGCTTTCCAAAAATTTTATAAATCTATCCAGTTGTTTGTGTGCCAATGACATTGTGGAAGCATTCTGCCCTTGGAAAAACGATCATCTTAGCAACACCAGGGGAAAAAAATCCCACTGGATTCTGTAAACTACAAATCACTGTACATCTGTAGTTTCATGAAGACATTGTACGCCATGCCAAATATGAGGCAAACAAATTGCTTTTGAAAGAAAACAATTACTAGAATTGCCTTTCAATGGCATCGACAAAACTATCCCTTAGACATTAAAATATAAGAAACAGATATTTTCACTCCGATTTGATGTTGACTAAATATTTCTGAGTTTTCTACGGGAATTTGGTTACATAGTTTTCCTCTGTCATTTTGGGGTGATGGGTTATGATATTTCAAGACTATTTAACATTATTTCTAATGAGGAAATTCTAAATGATGCATAAAAACAATCTGGAAATGACAATTTCCCTAATCTTAAATTTTTTTCATGAGGAGTTGTCACTTTCCTAGTATCCTTTTTAAAAAATCCTTATTATTAAATAAAAGTTATCCCATATGAAATCCTACCAAATTTTGCAGACATACATGCTAAAGAGTTTCAATATTAATCTCCTTGTTTTTAAATCACACTACCAAATAAAGCAGTCTCAAAGACAAGCTACATTTTTTTAACCTCTAACATTGATTTTTGTTCCATCTCTCTCTCTGTCTCTGTCTTTCTGTTTCTGTTTCTCTCTCTCTCTTTCTCTCTCTCTGACTCTCTCTCCCTCTCTCTCTCTCTCTCTCTCTCTCTCTCTCTCACACACACACACACACACACACACACACACACACACAAAATCCATCACACCACATTCAAATAGCAACAAAAAAAAAAGAAAGAAAAGAAAAAAGAAAGAAACCTGAAACAGAGGAAGAAAGTCACAAAAATAACATTTTCCGTTTTAGAACCAAAGATCTTCCTGGATCATTTGTCATAGTCTCAGAAGTGGTGAAAACTAAACCGCCTGCCAAAGGCACTTACTTTGTAGCACAAATGACTAAGGATGTAACACCCACTAACTGATCTGAACAGAAAATACGAGTTTAATTTATTCTGCTTGCATTTTGCCTCACTTTGAGGGAAAATATACTTGCAAAACCAAGTCCCAACAGCTAATTCAAACCTTCTTTCACACTTTTATTTAAAACCTAAAAGGGGGATGGGGGAAGAAGGTCGAGGGAAAGAGCAAGATTCACACAAGGAGAAAGGGATGACGGAAGGAATAACATACTGTTTTAATTCAAGCCTTCTCATTCACAAATTTAATACTATCACATTAAATAAGACTGAATGTGTGATAACAAAGCAAGTCTACCATGAACTATTGTCACATCATTAACACTATTCTTTCTCTCTTTCTCTCTAAGAGCATATGTCTGCAAAGCTAAATAATTTCAAACTCTAATACACCATCAGGATTATTTTTATGCATACAGTAGCTTTGGAATTTTTTCTGTTCCAAAAGGAAAACAGAAAATATTGACAGTGTTGGAAGAGCAAACTGAAATCTTTTAGCACCCATGCTACTAGATAAGCCATAATTGTACATATACAGTACTGAAAATGTAACTACAATATAGCGTGACAGCTTGTTAGCGTTGAAAATATATAAACTCTTTGTAATTGTGTCTCTGGAATGTCATCTGTCTTGAATTACACCCACCTGGAATCATGTTTCGATGACCAATATGGGCAGATTACTGGAACTTTAAAACCTCACTTTTTTCCCTTTCCCCCCCTTTTTGGGGGGTAATTGACATTTAAACTGTTTGAAGTTTCTCATTAAGGTCTTTTAACAAATTCAGTACAGATGTATAAAGCAAAGTGTACAGTACTAAGGGAAATTAAGTCACCTGAAAGTTCAATATAAATCTATATATTAACTGTTTAAATGTAGTAAGTACATTAACATATAAAGATGAATTGGATTATCTTTTACCCTGCAGAGTTTAATTGCTTTTCTTTTATTTCAAGAGATTTCCTCATGTAATTTAAAGAAAAGAACAAAAAGGTAAGAGATTTGGCTAAACACCACCAAGAAGGTTCTATATGGGTTGATCACATGGTTGGATGGGAATATTGACTTTCAATGATCACTCTACTGCAAATATTAATAACATGGAAATAGGTTTTGAACAATGATACATATAAAACCCAGGGGAATTGCTCATTGGCTCCAGGAGGTGGGGAGGAGAGGGAAAGAACATGAATCATGTAACCATGGGAAAATATTCTTAATCAATTAATTAATTAATTAAATGTTTTTTAAAAAGGTTCTATATGGGACTAAGTGTCAGCCAACCAGTGTAGCTTGCAGAATGATCAATTACACAGCTCAAAAAAAGGCACAAGATGGGTTAAAAGTATTCCTCACTCAGAAGAATAAGGTAACTGCATTCTAGCAACTTTATAGATATATATACACATATATGTGTGTATATATGTATGTATACATATAAAGTATAAGGCAAATGCCTTAAGTAAATCATAAATCATATTTTTCTACTGGCAAACATCATGAAATAATGGTACATTCCAAAAAAAAAAGTCTTTTGCTTTCAAGGAAATAAAATTATATTTCAGAATGCAGCAAACTTTATAATCATGTATTGAAAAGAGGAAAATTTCACTCACAAGATTAATACAAAGATCAAAAATCAATAGATAAGAGGACAAGAAAAGAAGTATATTTGTTTATGTAGGCAGTTTCGAAAGAAAAAAGGTGTTATCTAGGAAGGTATTCTAAAAAAAGTAGCTCAGGGTTACTGGTTTCTCTTTTACTAATACCTTAATCTTGGAGGTCAGCCAAGGGAAGAGGGAAAAAAGGGGACTTGTGAGAATCCTGTTTCCCACTTTCCAATGTTCCAAATTTCCCCTACTTGCCTGAAGCCCCTACCTTCACTTCTAATTCTCTCTCCAGTCCAGGTCATCCTATTTTACTAAAAATCCATATTCCTCCACAGAAAAAAGGTTCACATCTTCTTTCTATTTTCATCTCTTCTCTGTCTCCTTCCAATTTCTGAAAGATTCAAACCTTAGAGTTAATGCTCGAATCTCTCTCTCTCTCTCTCTCTGTCGGTCTCTTCCCCACATTTGATCCACTGCCAAAAACGAAGGGATCCTTCTTCCAGTAGAACTGTTGCTTATCTTTTCCCTTCCATTCTCATAGCAAGAACTCTAATGAAGGTCTTTTATTGTTGCTCAGTGATGTCCAACTCTTCATGATCCTATTTGAGGTTTTCTTGGTAAAGATACTGCAGTAATTTGCCATTTCCTTCTCCAGCTCATTTTTCAGATGAAAAACTGAGGCAAATAGGGTTAAATGACTTGGCCAGGATAGCATAGCTAGTAAGTGTCAGAGGTTGGCTTTGAATTCAGATCTTTCTGACTCCAGACCAGATACTAGGTCCTAGATGCTGGAAGGTCTTCATTACCTCTTTCCTAAACTATTAGAATTATGCTGACAGATCTTCTAGCCATCAGTTATTCTCCTCTCCCACCCATTAGAGTATAATCTTCATTATACTCTAATTTTCTTTTTTTTCTAGTTTTCTCTTTTTCTCTTCCTTCTCTCTCCCTCACTCCCTCTCTCTCTCTTGCTCTGGGTACATGATGCCCTATGTATAACTATGTCTATTAGATTAGAAAGTCAAATGATTGAAAACAGACTGTTTTCTGTTCATATTTGTTGTTGTTTGGGAGAGAGGTAGGGAGAGAGTCCCATGGCCTGCCAGCCACGAAAACATCTTGAGAATTTCTATGGACTGTTTTGGGGAAGTAGATTGAATCCTGGTCTCCAAGACAGAGGTCTTAAAGGTAGAAACCATGTCTTTATAAGGCCATAAAATAATCGATGGAGTTTATGACACTCTTGAAAAGTTAACACTTGGAAAGCAAAGTGAAGAATCATAACATTTATCCAGGAGTGATAATATTGCATTATTTCGGGCCCTAGAGAGGCAGCAAGGAATAATGGATGGGTTACTAGACCTGCAGGCAAGAAAATCTAAATTCAAATCTTGCCTTTGGCGCAAATTGTGTGACCATCTGTGAGTCACTTAAACAGTCTGATCTTTAGACAGCTCCCTAAAACTTATCTACTAAATTATTGTGGCTTGAGTTAGTAGAGTTTCTCCATATTAAAATTCAGCAGGCTCTAATAATTCAGAGTTTGTGATTCCCCAGAGATAGTATATATAACTCTTACTGAGTGAAAACATCAACATCTTTTCATCTTCTATGAATTTTCAGAATCCTTCTAGTCTGTGAAGGGAACCTGGTACAAATTCTAGATTTTTTCCAAAGCCAAGACTCAAGAAGTTAAAAATTCCTTTAATATGCCTTCCGTCTCTGGCTCCAACAATTCTTGAACATGAATGGACTTTTGTGCCACATTGTGTAAGGTAGGATTGTCAGGAATTATACTTTTTAAATTTGCTCTACTCATTCATTTTACTTTTTATTGTCCATTTATATCGTGATTTAAAATATGTTATGATGAAAGTACTCCAAGTCTGTTTTAAAACCTTGCTAATTTTGCCCCTTAAAAATGTTCACATTATGAAGTCTTGAACTAAAAGAAGCCTGCTCTTTCAGAAAGCGCTTTGAATCAGAAACTGTTCTGGCCAGGGAGAGGGGCATTCACTGCATTTACATTTCAGGTAATACCTAGCCAGGAGCTAGCAGCTGGAAATACCTATTTGAAGACAGAAATTGCCTTTCTTCTTTGAGAGAGAGGAAAAAGTTAGTTCTTTCTGATTTGAAAAAATTATTAACAAAGGGGTTTCACATAGAAGCACAGAGAGACTGTAATCTTATTCAACTGTAATCTTTCTCTTTCTTCTTTGGCCAAGTAGACTAAGGGGTCAAAAGGAACAGCAGAACTTGACTGTGAACTAATTTAATTAACTCAGCCAAACTAATATGGGGGTAGGGGTTGACTAGTTCACCTGTAGATGAGGCACTGAAAACCCATGAGCAACTGGAAGACTGAGAACTAACTAATAGGGTTTTGTGATAGCCAACTGGCCTGGAGTCCCAAAACTATGAATAAGTCTAAGAGGTGAATCTAGGTGAATTTGATTTTTTAAAAAATCATCAAGTCTAGAGAGAAGATCAGATTAGTTATAATTAAAAAGATGAATGAGAAAGGTATCAAATTATAACATGGTATCTATTTCTTTAAACTTTTACACTGTATATATCACTATATTTTAATAAAAAAGTTTTCTATATACACATATTTCCATTTCTTGTTCTGCAAAACAGTCATTAAATCAACACTATGCTTTTTTTAAACTCTTGCCTTCTCTCTTAGAATCAATTCTAAGTATTGGTTCTAAGGTTGGAATGGTAAGGGATAAGCAATTGGGATTAAGAGACTTGCCCTGGATCACACAGCAAGGAAGTATCTGGGGCCAAATTTGAAACCAGGACCTCCCATCTCCAAACCTGGTTCTCTAACCACTGAGCCACTTAGCTGTCCCTGCTAATGTGTCTTGAAAGGCCATGTTAATAAATGCCATGTGATACCACTATCTCTGTTATTTCCAAGACAAAAACATCCTTCCCTGACTACCACCATAATATAACATATAATATACTACATATAATATAAATAAATTATTTATATTATTATATTATTATTAATATGTAGGAATTACTTGAACAAACTCCATCAGGATGCAGTTCCAATCCCACTTATATATTAATATTATATAGGAATTATATTAACACATTCTCATATGTTAATATATAATTATATTAATATATGTTTGTATCTTGATATATAGTTATATTAATATATCAATATGTGTTAATATATTAATATGTAATTATATGAATATAGCATATAGCAATGTATTATTATATAGTATTTACTATACTATATAGTATGCATACTATATATCCTATACTATATATTTATATTATATATTAGTGTATATATATTATACTATAATATACCATCTGGCTAACATCATAACATGTTGTCTTTCCCCTATTGGAATATAAGCTCCTTGAGGGCAGGTGCTGCCTTGGTTTTGTATTCCTAGTTCTAAGATCTGGCACATTGGTATTCTATACTAAGTGTTTTTTATTTATTCATTCAAAGACCTACCCATACTGACATCATTAACTGGTGCTGTGAAACACTAGAGAATGCTGTTGCTTAGATACGGTTCCTAGGTAACCAAAATGCAGCCAATCAATGAACAGAATTCTTTTATCACTATTAGTCACCTACTATAAGCCAGGAGGTGTGCTAGGTTTTTGAAATACAAAGACAAAAATTCAACCTTCCTGCCTTCAAGAAGCTTACATTCTCCTGGAGAAAACAACAAATATTTACATATACAGCAATTCTGGGAAGAGGATAAGGAAGCCTCAGAGGCTGTGAAAGAATCAGGAAAGGCAGCCCCTGAGTTGAAATTTGAAGGAAACCAGCAATTCTAAAAGGCAGAGGGAGGACAGAGTATATTCCAGGCACAAGCATCAGCAGAGATGGCAAGGAAGTGCATTTTTGAGAAAAGGCAAGAAAAACTCAGCTGAACATCAGAGTGGAAAGGAGAAAAAGAGATCATTCAGACTAGAAAAGCTTACCATTTTTTATAGGCGCTTGAGACTCTCTTAGAGAATGGGGAGGGCAGAGAGAGTACGATGGGATGGGCTATTTAAACACACTAGGATCAGAGTTGTAGAAACTCCAGGTCATCCGAAGCCCCCCCAAAGCTGAGGCTAGCAGCCCCCTGATGGAAGGGAAAGGTTTCCTGTTAACATCAGAGTACAGAAGCACTGGGGTACGGCGGGGGGAAGGTGTCACCCATGCAAACCCAAATGGCACATAGAAAGGGGGTCTCCTGAAGGTTTTACAAAGTCTGAGCAGGGGAAGTAAAGAATCCTGTGACACAGACTTAGAGAATTTGGAACTGGGAGGAGCCTTAGCTATAATCTACCCCAACACCCTTATTTTAACGGGTGAGGAAATTGAGGCTGAAATCCTTGTGTCTGACTCTATGTCACAGAGCAAGGAATTAGCAGAGATGCGACCTGAGCTCGGATACTCCGACCCCAAATTTGGCTCTTTCTAATATCTCATACATCACCCTGGAAGAGGCATGGGAATAGGGGCTAACCTTTTCAAAGACTCAGAATCCAAAGCTTAAAGAGATGGCACAGATTTTATATAAAGACAGAATTAGAGATGATACTCAAGTTTATCCTAGGTGAGAGGATCTATCTGTCTCGCATCATTAGCATTAGCATTTCTATATATTATTTAAAAAGCCTCCCAGGAAGAGATAGAAAGACAAATTCCATTTGAAATGAACACAGCAGGCACTGAATGGCTCAGCAGATTAAAAGTCAGGCCTAGAGATGGGTTCAATCCTGGGTTCAAATCTGGCCTCAGACATTTCCTACCTGGGCAAGTCACTTAACTCCCAATGCCTAGCCCTTACCACTCTTCTGCCTTGGAATCCATAGCAGAAGGTAAGGGTTTTTAAGAAAACAAAATAAAATAAAAGGGCTAGGTCTATTTCCCAAGGAGATCAGGGAAAGAGGAAGAGAACCTGTATGTTCCAAAATATGTATAGCCATTCTCTTTGTGGTGGCAAAAAACTAGAAACTGAAGGAATGTCCATCATTTGGGGAATGGCTGAACAAATTATGGCATACGATCATGATGAAATACTATTGTGTTATAAGAAATACTAAACAGACTGATTTATTGTTATTTTTAATTTTTTTTAATTTTTAATTTTTCCCCATGGTTACATGAGTCTTGTTGTCTCCTTTCTCTCTTCCCTCTCCCCTCCTGGAGTTGACAAGCAATTCCACTGGATTATACACATACTGTCACTCAAAACCCATTTCCATACTATTCATTTTTGTAATAGATTAATCTTTTTAAAACCAAAACCACAAATCATATATTCCTATAAACAAGCAATAAACCACATAATAATAAATAAATAATAATAAACCTTGAACAGACTGATTTTTTTAAAAACATGGAAAGAACTATGTAAGATAATGAATATTGAAATGAGTAGAATCAGAGAACATTATATAAGGCTATAGAACTAATACTAAAAGAATAAACTATAAATGCTACCTCTAGGAAGTGAATAGAAAGGTAAAAGATGAAAGACTTATTTCATCTGAACATGTTGGCCTCCCCGGTAATATCCTTTGAGATGCGGGGAGAGTGGGGAGGGACTGGACCACTTGTGGAGGATTTATTATGTAGAAATGAAAAAAAGTAAGTTAAACATATAGGTGACTGGTGATTTCATTTGGGTACTATCTTCTTTTTTTCTTTGTACATGGAAATGCTTATATTGTTTGGTTTTGAAACATTTGGAATAAAAAAATTTTGGAAAAATAAAATAATCACAGAATATATAAAATACTTAACTAGTAGTCTAACAAAATATACATAGGAAATATAGTAATACAATTACAAAACTTACATATATTATCAGAAATATATGAAAGCCACTATAAAACTTCTAATGATAATAAAGAACTAAATCAATGGAGAAATATTAATTGCTCTTGGGTAGGCTGAGCCAATATAATTAAATGATAATATTATCCAAATCGATTTACTTATTCCATGCCATACAAATCAAGCTACCAGAGGATTACATTAAAAAGCTAGAAAAATAATAACTAAATTCATCTAAATGGGGGAAAAGTCAAGATTTTTAAGAGAAATAATGAAAGTGGGAAGGAAGGAACAGGGCCTAGCAATACCAAATCTCAAACTTAATACAAAGTAATAATCATCAGAATAGTCTGGCAACTTGTTAAAAAAAAAAAGCAATGAATCAGTGGAATAGAGTAGGGGGAATCCTAGATCCCCAAGCAGCAGATGTATCCAGCCTGACTGTGAGAAAGTGAGATAAAATATAGTTGCTATATGTGGAGGCTCATTTGGGATGAAAAAATCAAGCCCTCTGAATTTGTGGGACCCTGGAGAGATTTTCCACTAAGACCTTTCATTTTTTAATACATTGGTTTGTGGGATCCTAGAGAATTTCTTTCATTCTTAGTTTTAATTGTATTCTCATTTTCCCACTGTATTGGTTAAAGTTTACCACTTTTTTTCTAAACTACATATTTTTCCAATTCTTCTCTCCAGATCTTTTATTTTTTTATCTCTTGCCTCATTTCCTTTAAGTGTTCATGTAGTCCTTGTGAAAAAAATCCATTTTTTTCCACTGAGTCTCTGCTTACAATTATGTAGTTAGACTTGTATTTGTTTTCTTATACTGGTCAGTGTTTTATTTTACTTATTCAAAGACAGAGAGACAGAGAGAAAGAAAAAAGAGAAAGAAGAAAGGAAAAAAGAAAAGGAAAGAGGGAGAGAGAGTTCTAAGTTATCTGTAATTCTTTTTAGATCATGGTTGCCATCTTTTTTATTTTATCCATTTAAATCCATACTCTAAGAAGTACTAAAAGAGTTTATTACACACACATATGGACTAGAATCCAGATTTTATGGTCAAGTGTTTGGTTTTTTGCTGTTGTTTTAAACCCTTAGTTTCTGTTCTAGTAAGTCTTCTAAGTTGGAAGAGGTGGCTAGGCATTAAGTGACTTGTTCAGGGTCACAAAGCAAGGAAGTATGTGAGGCCACATTTGAACCCAGGTCTTCCAGACTCCAGGCCTGGCTCTCTATCCACTGTGCCACCTACTTGCCCAGATCAAGTGTTCTTTCTATTTTTCCATGCTGTCAGAATTCCAGAGAAAATTATTCACAAGTTTAGTTATTCGACTGAGTTTTCTAAAACTAATTCCAGCTTCTGAGAACAAGAGTAATTTTTTCTTTTTTAATTAAACCTAAAATTATTTCCCTAAAGGTAAGTCAAAATATCTCAACCATTGGTAAAAATTTCACTAAAAAACTAAAGACAAATTCAGGGAAGGATAAAACCTTAAAAAATACACTTTTTAGAAGGTATAAATTTAATATTATCTTAAGTGCACTATTGGGCTCTTTTACCTCCAAAAATGCTATTTTGAATATTTTGGTTATCTTCCCCTATTGATTCTTAAAAGATTTTGAAGATTGCTGTCACAGATTTCCTTTCTACCTATGACTTTCATTTGTTTTTAATATAACATTAACATGGAGAGCAAATATAATTTCTTTACTGAAATAGGTGGGGTTTTTTTGTTTTGTTTTTTAAGAAGCACTTAAAATCCCAGGACATATTTAAATCTCTCACTGCTTTAGCACCCTCCAGTGCTTCATCTATGAAACAACATTTGGAATTAATTTTTTCAAATTCATTTCTGACAAGAGGGAAAATGGAAATATTTTCCTATTAAACAAAGAATATAGTAGCATCAAGAAAAAAAAGAATGAATTAACCTAATACCACAATACCATAATAAATTCCAAATGGATAATTAATCTAAATATTTAAAAAGTTGTACCATTAAAACTGTAGGAAAGGGAAGGATCCACAACCATAAAAAGGACAGAATAAATAAAAATCTCTATTATATAAATTTTTTAAAGTTTTTAAATAAATGAAATTAATGTCCCTAGGATTAGAAGAAAATATAAGGATTGGGGAAACATTTTTCATTAAACAATTTTGAGTTTTAAAAAAACTGACATCTAAAATCTAAAGCAAGTTAACTTGAAGCTATAAAATATTTACGAGTTAAGTGATTGAAGAATATGGAAAATCTTCAAAAGAAGAAATGCATACATTGATCAAAATGGCAGAGATAAGAGATTTAGCTAGAATAAAAATATCATTGGAAGACAGTCACAATAACACATTAGTAATACAGATGTCAATTGGTTCAACGATTCTAGAAAATAATTTATAACTATAAAAGAATAAATTGTTCAAACCTTTTAACCCAGAATTCCAGCAACTGTGATTATGCCACCAAAAGGATTAAAGGCAGCAAGAAAATCTCCTAATGTGTAAAAATATCCATAGAAATTTTATTTACAATTACAAAAAGTTAAAAGCAAAATAATGTTTAGATACTAGTGGAACAAATTGTAGCATATGAATGTAACTGAATGCATGACACTTACTATAGGTCTGAAGTCAGACAGCTGGGCCACTAATGGGCTAACCTTCTTGGAGCCACAGGTGAGAGCTGGGTGAAAGGTGAATGTCAAAGGCAGATGAGCAGCCCTGAAAAAGGCTCAGCGAGCCCTCACACCAGAGGTGCCAGTCCTGCCTGAATTAGCTGAGCAAGTTTCTGGGTCCCAGTTCCATAAAACAAGGAATCTAGACTTCATGCGAAGTCTCTTCCAAATCTAAATCTATGATCCTAAGGGAGGAAAGGTTTCCAGCCCAGAGTGTCTTTGAAGAAGAAATCCTCATATCTCTTCACCACCACCCCAATTCTTTCTTGAGTGTAATCCAAGGTCAGGAAACAGGGGAACATGTTTAAGGCAGTCCCCGTCTGTTTGGGAGCCCCCTTCCCCTAGGGAGGAGACACTCTATATCATAGCTGCTATCTAAGTTTAAATGGTGATCCAAAGGCAAATCTAGATTTCTATTTCCATTATTTCTTCTTTAAAACGGGAACTGTAGTTCTTTTTTGTAGTGACAAAGAATTAGAAACTGAGGGGATGTCCCTCAATTGAGGAATAGCTGAATAATGAATAATAATAATATCATAGCTATAGTATATAGTTGTAATGGTAAACTATTGCACCATAAGAAATAATGAACAGAATGAGCTCAGAAAAAATTGGAAAGACTTATATGAACTGATAACAAAGTGAAATGAGAAGAACCAGGAGAATACAATAACAAAAATATTATAGAAAAAACTGGAAAATGAGGGGGTGTCCATCGATTCGGGAATGGCTGATCAAATAGTGGTATCTGTTGGTAATGGAATAGTATTGTGCTGAAAGAAATAATTAACTGGAGGAATTTCATATGAACTGGAACAACCTCCAGGAATTGATGCAGAGTGAAAGGAGCAGATCCAGGAGAACATTGAACACAGAGATTGATGCACTGTGACACAATCAAATGTAATGGACTTCTGTACTAGCAGCAATGCCACAATCCAGAGGAACTTAAGAGAAAGAGTGCTATCTGCATCCAGAGAAAGAACTGTGGGAGCAGACATGCAGAAGAAAAATATATGATTGATCACATGGCTCAATGGGTACATGATTGGGGATGTTGACTTTGAATGATCTCCCTATTGCAAATATTAATGATATGGAAATGGGTTTTGAACGATGATACATGTAAAACTCAGTGGAATTGTTCATTGGCTCTGGGAGGTGGGAGGGAAGAGGAGAGGGAAAGAACATGGATCATGTAACCATAGAAAAATATTCTAAATAATTAATCAATAAAAAATGAAAAAAGAAATAAAAAAATAAAAAATAAATATTTTACAACAACCAACTGTGAAAGACTAAGTTATTATCAGCAAAACAAGATAAGCTCAAAGGCCTCATGATAAAATAAATAAAATTTCCACAGCCGCAGAAGGAACTATTGAACTCTGACTGCAGATCAAAACATGCCATCTTGCGCTTTATTTCCTTCTTGAGTTTTTGATTGCATATGGAATATGCCTCTTCAGTCAAGACATGGGGAATATGAAAAAATTTTAGGAAGCCTTCAGATAACCTCTATTAGACTATATCACCTTAGGGAGAGAGGTGGAGAAGGAGGGAGGGAAACGGAATCATGAAATGTTGGAAAACAATTGTCCAAAATAGTTTTATTTGTAATTGGAAAAAAATAAAATTCAATAAATTTTTTTAAAGAAAAAAAAAAGAGCTGTAGCATTTAGGGTTGCCTCTCATATTCAAACAAAGAAAAAGCTAAGATCAATAGATAGTAAATGTAAAGGTAATAACTCATCCATTTAGAGTAAGAAGAAATGGTAATTATCTAGGTTCGAATCCTAACTCTGACATTTCTTCCCTGGTCAATTCTGGGCAAATTATTTATTTTTCTTGAGCATCAGTTTTTTCATTTATGAATCTGGAGCAACAGTACCTACCTCACAGTATTATTGTGCAGATCAAATAAGATAAAGTCCATAAAATACTTTGGAAACCTTAAAATGAAGATTTAATGAATGTGAATAATAATTATTATTATCAGCAGAACAGATATGCACACAAGAGAAATTAAAAGGGAGGCTTCATGGTAGAATTAAATTTAATACAATAAGGATTTTCTCTGTTCAAAGCTCTTCACTAAAATTCTAATCTGAAACCTCAGCATGGTGTGGTTTTGACTGGGATTTCAAAGGATTTGACAGTGAAGAACAATCTCTAGGAGAGGAAGGCATCTCTAGTAGGTGGCACCTGAGTTGATCTTTAAAGGGTGAGAAGATCTCAATAGGCAAGGTTGAAGCAGTGTACCCAGCCACCGCTGGGCATGAAAGACAACTTCAGCGAAAGCAAAAAATCTGGTCTTTAGTGAACAAGTTAGTAGCTATCATTTGGCCCAGCCACTATGGAAATGGAACCAAACTTTACATCAGAACAACAAATGAGGAAGCTTTTCTTCATCTTAGAAATAGAACAAGTCTTAAGAATCTGGTTCAAAAGTATGATTAAGATAGGCCAATTAGAACAGAAGGAGTGCACAGGGGTCTATGGTTGGGCCAAGGATAAAACCAACAGCAAAGAAATTGGATTTCCTGAGGCTAAGAATCAGAGAAACTCCAGTGAAGGACGGAGAAGGCATCTGTCCAAGCCCACAGCTGTGTTGCCTTCAGCTGAGTTGGGGAGGGGATGAAGCAAAAAAATGACAGGTTGACTATCTGCATGAAGTAAATCATCATTAATCAAAACCCTACACTCCTCCCTCCATGTTTTCCTGACCTTGCTCTTTGCTCTCTTCCATCCCTCAGACAGGGTGATAAGTGTGGACCCTTTCCAGCAGGTTTGCTGACTCTCTCTTTGCCTTTTAATCATCCCTCTAGTCCCCCAAGGGCCCATCCCTAAAGTACAGAAAAGCATCTGCAAAAACTAAGGGAGTAACCTTGGAACCTAGATTTTTTTTTAATCCTTTAGGGTTTATAATATACTTTCTTTTTAAAAGAACGTTTTATTTATTTTTATTCTGAACTTAATCAGCATTAACTAAGAGAAGCATCTTTATATACCAAGAGAAAAAAAGAGTATTTAAAACTATGAATTTATATAATGAACAGCTTGCCTTTTAAAAGTACATTATATATTCAACATGTTGTTTTCAAAACTGTCCAGCTTATCTAGGTTTCCTATTGACTTTTGTTCAGTTATCTTCTATATATAAAAAAAATTCAGTGGCCTCTTCCTACTATTTTTTTTAATTTCAGTAACCCCATGTCTAGTCTCCTACTCCTCTCCTTCATACTTCTCCAGAAAAATTGAAAGAAAAAAATAAAACCCAAATCTGATATTCAAAGTCAAGCAAGAGATTTCCTCGTTGTTCAGATCCAAAAATGTATATCTTCTTCTTCACTTCGAGTTCATCAACCCATGTCAGGAGATATGTAATGTGTTCCAACATCACCCTTTGGAATCATGTTTGATGAGAATGCTAAGTCTTTTAAATTTTTTCTTTACAATAATGTTGTTATTATATATATTGTTCTCCAGTTTCTGCTCCCTTTACTCTGCACCAGTTTATATAAATCTTCTCAGGTTTGTCTGAAACAGTTCTTTTCATTATTTCTTAGTATACAAGAATATTCCATTACATTCATATACTATGATTTGTTCAGTCATTTCCTAATTATGAGCAGCCCCTTTGTTTCCAGTTTTTACCACCATAAAAAGAGATGCCACAAATATTTTTGAACATATGGCTCCTTTTCCTCTTTCTTTGATTTTTTGGAGGCACAGATCTATTACTGGGTCAACAGGTATATCCTGTTTTGTAACCTTTGAGGCATACTTTCAAATCATTTTTCTTAGCTCCACCAATAGTATATTAATGCCCCCTGCTTTCCTACAGCTATTCCAACAACTATCATTTTCTGTTTTTGTCACTCCTGCCTGCAAATCTGATGAGTATAAGATGGAAAGAGGGTTGTTTTAATTTACACCTAGAGAATTTTTTTTAAATGGCTGTTGAAAACTTTGATTTCTTCCTTTCAGAACTGTCTATTCATATCCATTGCCCATTTTTCTACTGGGGAAAGGCTCAGATTTTTAAAATTGACTTTCTTCTATAAGGACCATGAACCAGAATAAATTTTAAAAAAGAAAAAAAAAAGTGGTGATAGAGGCCAGGAACAGACTTCCATAGACACTAGAATCTGGCTTCCACCATTCCCACCACTTTCTTCTAGATAAGGCAAAGGTGTAGTTACTGGTCAGCACCCCAGTACCCCAAAATGAGAATGCTGGTAGCCTATTTCTACCCTCAAAGTATTCAGAAGAGGATTCTCAAACTGTGCCCAGTAGCAGACTTTCTGCAGATCCCAGAGGAAGGAGATACATCAAGTCATTTCATGGCACAAAGGCAAACTCCAGAAGGTGGCACTGGGTGATTTGGCACTGTGTCCCATTCCTCTAGTGGGAGGCTCTTTGCCAGATACTTAACCCAGTTGATTAGGAATTTCCTGCCCATCATTAGGGCTGCCCATCTGTTTGCTCCCTTCCTCCAATGGTCTGAATTTCTGATGTCCTTTTGTGGGAGATCTGTTGTCTCTACACAACAGGGTGATCCTACTCTTGTTACATTCCACTTGGCAAAATACATTCAAACCCATCCCAGTAACCCCAATGGTATTTTGATTGCCTGAGAAGCCAACCCTCCCTTTACATAGTCTGCTAGCTGGGAACAGTTTGGCCAAGCTGAGAGAGCCATGAGAATAGCAACTGACCAGGTAGGCTGTACCTTCTGCCACCTGGCAGCTTTCCACATTACAGACCAGACTTCCCAGTTATGTTCTCACAAGTTAGCATTCTTAATCTGACACCTAACTCTTCCCTAAGTCAATAACCAAATGTAACAGTGGCTGCTTCCTTAGCTCAAATTATAGGAACACAAATGGTAGGAATGAGGGAGGGGACAAAGCCAAAAATTTCAGGACTGCTATCCAAGTATCCTATTAAACATCTGAGTCACTAAAAAAAATGAACTAAAATAAAAAACAACAGGTGGGACTCTCTCCCACCCAAGGTTTTGTTGAGAGGGATGCTATTCCTGCCACTTAAATGATGTACCTCTGAATCTTGTACAGTCGTTCTAATCTCTCCCTTATTATTAGGGGTGTACTTTAGTAATGACTTTTCAATTTAATTCAATAAGCATTTATTAAACAAGCTTTATGTGCCAGATCTTGTGCCAGTAATTAGAGAAACTAAAACAGAAATAGGAGGGAGCACCTGAGCTGAGCCTTAACAGGAGTGTGGAATCTGAAGAAGCAGAGGTGAGAAGGAACAGCATTCCAAGTATGGGGAAACATCCTGTAAAAAGGCACAAAGGGAGAAACTACACTGCTGTGTCCTGGGATGAGAAACTAAACCAGTTAAGTTGAAATGTTGAGTAAATGAAAAAGGGATAATGGGAAATCATGGTGATGGATTCCCTGGGCTACTAGGCTAGACCTAATCATACTGTGTGAGGAGTATTCATTTGGGGCAATGGCTCTCTCCATCCTAGGCAATTCCAGAGCATCCTCTTAGTTTTAGAAGTCCCTTTATAGAGCAGATAAGAATTTCTAAAGGGATGTTAATAGATTCTTGGACTCAGGTAGCTTTGTCTGTATGAATATTGACTGAATCATTGTTTAGATTAATTCATTCTCTCCTATCAAGCAATCACCTAATAGTCAGAAACCATAAAGAACTTGGCTATCCAACTCATTGACATTTCTTTTGTTATGCCATATTTAGGGATGAGGATTACAGATTAATCTTGTATAGCTTTACTGGGCTTAATTTCCTTTCATCTTGTGTTGATCCCAGGTCAGGCATGGGTTAAGAATTGTCCATTCATGCCATGTCTTCTGCCATTATCTAATGAGGTATAAGCAACAGGCTTTAAGGTCAACCACATAGGGACTACCCTATCAAAGGAGAAAAACCAATGGAGGTTCCAGAGAAAAGGCCAGCTACCATCATCTTCCTGAGGCCATGTCTCTAACCCTTCCCTATACATTTAACTTGTATCCATTCTGCAAATAGGTGTACCCCTTAAGAATCACTTTCATGATTCTGGTATAGCATTCATACAAACTCATTGGACAATATCCTCTTATTGATGGGCTATGGAATGATTCATCAGCATGTCTAAAATACATCTAACAATTTCTAACACCACTCTGGTCTTCATAGAAGTATTCAATACAACAGATGAAAATAAAGTCAATTCTGGGTCACAAGCAAATTGTAAGAAGCAACTATAGTCCCAAAAGAGTTCAGTTCTACTCTTTCCAATTATTTCTCTCCTTTAAGATATGCCAAATAATCTACATAAATATTAAGCTGATAAATTACTTCTCTCTCTCTCTCTCTCTCTCTCTCTCTCTATATATATATATATATATATATATATATATATACATTTATACATATCAGTATTAGTGTCCATATGGTTATCAAATACAGAATGGAGTGTAGCAGTTAATAGGCATTATGAATACTATGCCCATCAATCATTTGATAAATCCTTCCAAATTCTATCAACATGATAATAACAGAGAATTAGTTCTTCAAGCAAGGGAAAGAAAAACTCAAATCAAACAATGATTATAACATCTGACACTGATCCAGTGATTCAAGGCTTTAAAAGTACCTTATGTACATCACTAAACCAAGTTTCAGACCATTTAGCTACTGAACTATCAAGACATGTTGGATACTGTAAAAATAATGAGCAATGAATTGATTATGGATATAAACTGATTAGATACTCTGCTTGCTGTGCTTACAAATTATCTTCAGTTTATATAAGTGAAGTAAAGGTCATAAGTGAATTCTCTTCAGGGCCAGGCGCAAGGATGCTAAGGAGACTTGTTATACAAAATTAAACTATTTATTGAGAATATAAGGATATAAAAGGATTTCTAACTCGAAGGGATTCCTGTTTCCACAGGCTACACTGATCCTTCCTGATCTGACTAACCTAAATTTTTACTATTCTACAATAAACTAACACTATTGTCCTTATAAGAATTATATAATTCTCAACTTTGTCTCCAGGTTATGAAATAACAAAGGCCAGCTGGCTGAGCCTCAGCAAGAACCAAGTTAAGATTCTGAGCCTTAGCAGACTCAGTCCAAACCAAAGACCAGGTCTTTCTTTAGTCTTCTCAGATATAAAAACAATTTATGAAACAGCAGTAGACAGTCACTAGTATTTCCCAAGTTGGAAAAGGAAATTACTTAGCTCCTTCAGGTTTTCCCTTCTACCTCAGACATTAGGAGAGAGAGAAAAGAAGATGTCACCTGCTCCCAACACTCCAAGAAAGAGTAACTGCCACAGAAAAACTGTTATACTGACAACATTTGGAACTGGCACTCTGTCTCAGATCTGTTTCAAACTCCAATTCTTTCTCAAGCCAGCTTCTCTACTTCTTATCTCTAAACTAATATAACAAGACTTAATTTGTAATATCATCCTTTTAATAACCAAGGTCTGATCTTCTATTTTTCCAGTTTGCTTTTGTTTTGTGTGTGTGTGTGTGTGTGTGTGTGTGTGTGTGTGTGTGTGTGTTGGGGGGAGGGACTCCTACACAAATATTGGCCTAAACATTTTTCCACTCTGTATACCGCAATGGATATTTTGTCCTGGTCTGCCTTTTGGATGCGTTTACTGATCAACATTATTACAAAAATTTAAAAATACATTTCAAGAAATATCCCAGAATTCCTTTTTCCTCAACAATACACATAAATATGATTTTTTTTTACATTTATTAATATTCATTTTTAACATGGTTACATGATTCATGCTCCTCCTTTCCCCTTCAACCCCCCCCCCCGCACCCTCCCTACCCATGCGCATTTCCACTAGTTTTGTCATGTGTCCTTGATCAAGACCAATTTCCAAATTGTTGGTAGTTGCATTGGTGTGGTAGTTTCGAGTC
>NC_058132.1:525074917-525191814 GCF_016433145.1 Gracilinanus agilis
TCAGGAACAGGTCCCGGAGCTGCTGATGACTCGATGGGTGCCCCAAACTTGCTCTATTTCTTTTTAACTGGGTTCGGAGCTATAGGTGAGTGTGGAGGGGGTGGGGGTGGGGCGGTTGCTCAGCTCGAGATTGAGTGAGTGAGAGCCCTTTTTAGCTTGGAAATGTCTCGATTCCACGTACCTTCCACGCTGTGCCCTGTTGTGGGGTTCCTCCGTTCGTCTGGACTTGTTTTTATGTCCCCTTGAGGAGTTTTGTATGTTTCGGTCAGGAGAGGTTAAGAGCTGCTTCTTACTCTGCCGCCATCTTAACCCGGAAGTCCCATAAATATGATTTTAATTTGCAATAGCTCTTTGAAGAAAAACCACCTCAAACCAGTTTGGAAACTTTTAAGTTACTATTCAGATTCACCTTCTTGTCAAGGAGGTCATCTCTCCAGAAAGGAGGGTTACCTAATATAACAGTAGGGTTTTCAAGTAATATGACCCTGGACAAGGGCCAACTACCACTAATTATTAAAATCACTGTCAAATTGGATCCCTCCTTTGGAACTATATCCAAAAAGCTATACAACTGTGTTTGTGCCCTTTGACCCAGAAATACCACTATTAAATCTGTTTCCCAAAGAGATCAAAGAAAAATAAAAAAGATTTATAGATACAATTTATAAGATATTTATATATACATATGCATATATATATATAAGATTTATAGCAGTTCTTTTTTGATGGCAAAGAATTGGAAATTGAGAAGATGCTCATCAATTGGGGAATGGCTGAACAAATTGTAATGTGATAAAGCACTATTATGCTGTGAAAAATGTCCAGGGGAGTAGTTTCAAAAAACATGACAAGATCTATATGAACTGATGCAAAGCGAAGTGAAAAGAACCAGGAGAGCATTATTCACAGTAACACCAATGTTGTAATAATGACTAGGTGTGAAAGACTTGGCTACTCTGATAAATTCAACAGTCCAAAGGGACTGATGAATAAAAAATGCTATCCACTTCCAGAGAGAGAACTGATGAACTTTAAGTACAAATTGAAATATAATTTTCTCACTTTATTTTTCTTCTTTTTAAAAAATATGGTTAATATGAAAATGTTTTACATGATTTCACATGTATAGTTGATATAATATTGCTTGACTTCCCAGTGGATGGAAAAGGATTTGGGAAGTAGGGAGAGAATTTGGAACTTAAAATTTAAAAATAAACTAATTTGAGGGGGCAGCTGGGTAGCTCAGTGGAGTGAGAGTCAGGCCTAGAGACAGGAGGTCCTAGGTTCAAACCTCGCCTCAGCCACTTCCCAGCTGTGTGACCCTAGGCAGGTCACTTGACCCCCATTGCCCACCCTTACCAATCTTCCACCTATGAGACAATACACCGAAGTACAAGGGTTTAAAAAATAAATAAATAAACTAATTTGAAAAAATAAATAAAAATATTTTTGAGGAAAAAAATTGTGGAGAACTCTTTATCATCTCTGATAATCTGATGACAGTTTAGTTGATAAGGAAATAAGGACAGGACAAGGGAAATGTCTTTTACTTCATGCTTCCAGCTCTGGCTCCAGGAGCATGGAGTTTATTATATATGTTTCAAGACTCATTTCACACAAAAGAACCCCCCCCACCCTGAAACTTTGCAGATGAGCAGAAGTTACAACACAAAACATTGGCTTCAGAATAGACCAAGGCCAAGGCTGAATTTTGACTAGGTTCTTATCAGAAAGCCAAGTTGGGGAGTATCTTGGCCTTGGCTATAACAGGCAGCAGCATTCCTTGCTGTGTTAAAAGTGTTAACCCTTTAAATTCAGGTTTGATAGGAACATAAAGCTTTTCAATAAGGTCACAATACATTTCAACAAGAAATCACAAGGACCACAAAAGGTGTCAAAAGAGGAGTCTCAGATTTTTATCTATTCTCTTATTGGCTTCCCACAAAAAATGGGTTCCTTCTTAGTCATAGCTCCTACATATTACGATAATATTGCCAATTCCTATCCCCTTATTCGGACACATATCTATATGCATACCTCCCTCAAATTACATAAAATAGGTCAATTTATCATGGTCATACCATTACATCAAAACTAAATTTCTATTCAATTGTAACATACAAATCCATTAAATTGTACTAAATAAGATCATGACTGTAAAAGAAATTAACAGGAAAACAAATATTTTCATAGAGAAAAAAAAGTTTAGAAAATCAGATCCAGAAGACCTTTGATTATCCATATGGAAAGAAAAAAAAATTTTTCACACAAATTCATTCTAATCAGTAAATCATCACCTTGGGCTGGCCAAGCATGAATTGACTAAAATTTTATAATACCGCAAAACAGTTACCAAACTTAGCAATGCAAAGTACTACTTGACTAAGCAAAGGAAATAAATAAAACTTAAATGTTTTAAACCAACTGACATAGAGAGCTGACTATATGATCTACCATGGGTCAGCAGAAAGACTTTGGAGTCAAAGGACTTGGACTCAAATTCTGCTTCCAATGTTTACTTGCTAGGTGCCTTTGGGCAAGAGTTTTAACCTCCCTAGGCTTTAGTTTCTTCTTCTATAAAATAAGTGCTAGTCCCTGAAGTCCCTTCCATCTCTGAATCTATAAGCCAATGAACTCTGAAATTACTGGCAACCTTTTATCCTGCGACCTTTCCCTCTGTTAAATTGATATGCCTAAAATATAGATCTGACTATGACAATCCTTAAGTAAAACATTTTCAGTGGTTTCCTTTAGCTTTTAGTAGAAAATACAAAATCCTCAGTATAACATTTAAAGCTTTGGTATCATTCCCAAACACACACTTACTCAGTCTTATTTCATGTTGCTCCCTATCACCTTCAAACTGGTCTACTGGCTGTTCCCCTATATGACATTCCCTGCTCTCCCTCCCCTCATAGTGCCTTTATTCAAGTATCACAAGTCATCTTCACCTTTTCCTCAAATTTCTAGTTTCATTCAAAGCACACAAGATCTCCAGTTTTCAGTGCACTTTCCCTCTTGAAATTTCTTTAAATATGGGTACAATTTGGGGTACATCATCTTGTTGGATTTTTTCACTATATATCTACACCAAAAGGTATAGGGGGAATGACCTCCTAGGGCGTGATGGCGAACCAATGGCACACACACCAAAGATGGCATGATGGCAGAGCTCTCTCTGTGGGCCCTCCTCCTTCCCCTAGTTCATTACTAGAAAGGCAGAGAGACTCTGGCGGAGCTGCTCCCCTCCCCATCGCTAACATGCTTAACCACATTTTTTCACATCACCTACCCCTCTGCCTAGTGGTCCAATGGGAATGCATGCTCTCCTCCCCCACTCCATTCAGGGTGAGGACATTCCTCACTTCACCCACAGGACTGCCTAACGGCCCAATGGGAGAGCTTTCTTCCTCCTCTGTGTGGGTGAGGGTGGGGTACCACACATGATTGTGGGAGGGGGTGGGGATGGGGCCTACAGCACTCAGCCACCATCACTAACCTAGGGCATCCTAGCAAGATCTTAATCAAGGACCAAGCTAGTAAGATCTTAAAGATTGGAAAGAGATGGAGGAATCTGGGATACTGAGCTTGAATAACTACTATATATAGCTCCATAATAGCCAACTAGCTTTTACAGGGGAGCTCCAGTTCCCAGGTATAATGCTAAGCCTATTTGAGTACTAGGTAGTATGAACTCCGAAATATCCAAGCAGAGGTGATTGAGTTATGTTTTCAAAAGAATTCTACCAAAATAGGATTATCTCAGCTTGGAATTCACTAAAATACTAGGGAGCCTTTTCCTGAAAGAGAACCTTTTTTTTTTCCCTAACTTTAGTTCAAATATATATGATTTCATTTATTCCCTTGACCAGTGTAAGCTACAACTCTCTCAGGTTTCAGCTAAAGGTTTCAGGAGTTACTAAGGCAGGAGAAAAGAAGAAAAAACTCATCAACTGGTGGGACCTGCTCAGTGGTGATGAATTTTTATGCAATTAGTTTGGAAAAATGTACCACAGTACATTTATATATATACATATATATGTATATATATAGTATATAGCCTTCAAAGGGGCTGTTCCCACCGCATGAAGATGGATTAGAACTTAAGTGGGTCATCTAGCACAATTATATGTGATTCATATAATCACCTAATTGTCAGTGAGGTTTTGTTTTCTACCCCTGGAGGGTTCAGCTTCTCTAATTTTGGTGGTCCTAGTTTTTCCAAGGCAAAAAATGGAGAAAGGGGCACGGAAAATATCTGCAAACTCTGAAATACACTATACATATATCTATAACAAGTGCAGTGTGTCTAAGGCTCACAGCCTCTGTCTCCTTCAGTTATGAGGGAGTTGGGACTAGATGTCCTTGAAAGCCCCCTGCTGGCATTAGTTCGGAAAGTGCCTTAATTGGGTGAAAGGGTTTGAGGGGAGGAAGCAGGAAGAGTCTCTAGGTAGAAGGCGAAAGGCCAACTGGGCCAGGGGGCGCCTCCTGCAGGCAAGAGCCGGAGGAAGAGCTTGCCAGTGTGGGGAGACTCGAAAGGCTTTTCTGGGGGGCGAAGAAGGTTTCGGTTCCCGGAAGACACGTGTGCAGAGACCCGAGACGGCTCTCTTTGCACCCCTGGGGATCTGTAGAGGTGGAGAGTAGCGGCGATTGAGGGGCGCTGACCCCTTGGGTCGAAGGTTGAAGGGTAGAGGGCGGGGGCAGAAACTCACAAATTTCCCAGGAGTCCTGCTACACCTCCGGCTCCAGCTCCGGCTCTCGCGGCAGCAGCTGCAACAGCCTCTACAGCGCGGCCGGCATTTTGCCACAGTCTTAGCGCCATCTTCCCGCCCCACTCTAGGCTCCAGCTCCTGGCTCTCCCGCTCCGCCCCTGGACCCTTAGACACCTTCCTCCGGCTCAGCTGCTTCCCCGCTACAACCCCACGCTGCGCTGCTCCCGGGGCACGGATTGGCCCGAGGGGGTGGCGCGGCAGAGCGCCCGGGCCAAGGTTACGGGCACGGCCCCTGTAGTAGGAGCGAATACTTCCCGGGCGATTTTTCTTCTACTTGTATCTTTTCTGGGATTTTTTGTTTGCCTTAAGATAAAAGCCAGGCCAATGGCAGACACTAGTTGCTCAGGCCCGGATTCCAATGGAAACTTTTTCTCTGATTGTGGAACCTGTATAAGACGACTCCTCCCCCACCCCCCCAGTGTTTTCATCAGCTCTATTGATTTTACCCCCATTTTCCATTTTATTCCTTTAAAAATAGTTATTCTCAGAGAATAGAGAAATTAGATAAAGAAATAAGCCTAAATTCCAGTGTTAAAAATAAGCATAAAATTTAGATGCAAAGACAAAAATGAATATAATTATATTTTGAAGTTTATTGGAACAAACTTTTAAGAATCAGCCAGTGTAGGTCTGTATTGTGGAATAACAAGTCACACATTTCGGTCTTCTCTGCTCGAGTTTATTATAAAATTGCAATTGGCATTAATTTTTTAATGGGGTTATCTTGAACTCAGGTTTATCGTTTTTTCAAACTTCAGAGGAGACAATTTGCAGGCAGGATTCTTTCCCAGTAAATTCTCTTAATAGGATTATGAGCAGGTGTTTTGTCTTCTTGCTTTTTAGGAATGACACAAGCCCAAGAGACTTGAAGCCCGGGGTTGCTAATGTCACCCACCTCCTTAGTTGCCTTTTTTCTCTACACAAAAAACAAAAATCTTCTGTTCCTTTTCTTTTGAGATCTGGGCTTCTAATTACTGTTTAAAATAAATAAACAAAGCTGCCACCTTGAGCTGGTCTCATTCCTTATTTCAGATTAAAGGCATGATTTTAAAGGAATTGTTTTCTGTGTGGTTTCACTGAATTGAGCACTGCATGGGGGGGGGGAGGGGGAGGGAGTAGATAAATTGGTAATACAAATCCCTTTGCCTGTCCACATGGAGTTTACAGTCTGCTGAGGGAATGGGATGTGCAAAGAAATAACCAATAACAGACCCCACAGCAGAGGAAGCCAGGTTTCACTTGTAGCCTCTGACAAACCACAACTTGTGACTGTAGGGGAAGTCACTTAATTTTTAACCAAAATTGTTTGCACGTTGTCCCTCTGTGCAGACCCCAAAGAGAGCTGGCCTGAAAGGGAAGAAGTCCTGGTTTCATTTTCAAATTCTGATATACACAGAATCCCTTAGTTTTTGTACAAAGTTCCTTTCTTCTTGTCTTCCTCATTAGACTGTAGACGAAAGAGTAATGGCCATCTTTTGCCTTTACTTAGCCAGGTGCCTAGCCCAGAGTGGTGCTTAATAAATGTTTATTGCCTGCCTAACCAGCTGACAATATTGTAGAGCAAAGATGTTAAAACATACTGGCCCACAGCACAGATGAGTGCTGCTCAGACTTCACTGAAATATAATGAAGAGGATCATGAACCATGTAACCATGGGAAAATATTCTAAATTTAAAAAAAGAAATTAAAAAAAAAATTTTAATATAATTGGGGGTCGGGGGTGGGAGGAGCAGTCAGCGAGATAGCAGAGTGGGAAAAGCACCAGAAGGACCAATTCCTAAGACAGGAATTGAGGATTCTTTTATGTAATTGGGAAATATTTTTAATTAAAAAATATAATAGGACATAGATAATGTTAACATGTGGTTTTCTGAGTCAGCATGGGGCCAGCAAAGATCCTTGTGTTTGGCTTAATTTGAGTTTGACATTACTGATCCAGGCAATTCTAGAGCAAGGTCCCTCCCTCACCCAGTATCCTGTAAATAATTACAATAGTGCTATTGGGGATCCAGGGGAGAGAGGTAGTTATGAACTAGGGGGAAATCAGAGAAGACTTCCTGGAGATGATGTCTTGATTGGATCTTAAGACATGGGTAAATAGTCAACCAAATGAGGGATGTTAATCTGAACATCACAGGCAGAGGGGAAAAGCAAAGACATGAGACAGAGAAGGGAACTTCTTATAGGGAATAAGTTACCCGATTTGACTAGAATGGCTAGGATGTTGAGAAGATGCATAGCAAAGTTTGGTTGCTGCCAGATCATAGAGGTTTTCTAAATGCCTAGCAAAGAACATTTGATATGGTTCAGCAGAAAGAACATTAAAGTTGGAGTCAGAAAGCCAGAGTTTGAATTTTGGCTCTCCTGGAGATATGTGTGGGACAATAGAAAAAGAACAGGATATGAAGTCTTAGCTTCATTACTCCCTGTAAAATATTTTTGTGCTGTTCAGTCCTTTTCAGTCATGTCTGACTCTTCATGGCCCATTTGGGATTTTCTTAGCAAAGGTATCAAAGTTGTTTGCCATTTCCTTCTCAGGGTCATTTTACAGATGAGAAAACTGAGGTAAAATAGGATTAAATGACTTGTCCAGGGTCACTCAGCTGGTAAGTGTCTGAACCTAGTTTTAAATTCAGAAAGATGAGTCTTACTGACTTAAGTCCTGGTATTCTATCCACGGGACCACTTATTCAATGTTACCAAACTGTTTTTTAAATTTTGAAACTTATTTGTTTCATTAAAATTCCTTGGTACCTCTCTCCCTCCCCAAACTAGAGAAAGTATGATTTGACTGTTTTTGACAAAAGATAATATACAAAAATTGTGGGAAATATGGAAAAATTTAACTGTCAGCTCTATGGATAAGGGATGAGTTTATAACAAAATAAGAGATAGAAAGGATCATGGAAAGTAAAATGATCATTTTAATGACATGAAGTTAAAAATGCACAAGCAGAACGAATGAAGTCATTATTATCATTATAAGGAACAATAAGGAATATAAGAAAAGCAAGAAAGCAGGAGAAAACTTTACGGCATTTTACAACTTTCTTATAAAGGCCTCATTTCTCAATATAAAGAACTGAATCAGATTTATTAAAATGAGTCATTCCTGGGGGCAGCTGAGTGGCTCAGTGGATTAGGAGCCAGACCTAGGGATGGGAAGTCCTTGGTTCAAATCTGGCCTCAGTCACTTCCTAGCTGTGTGACCCTGGACAAGTCACTTAACACCCCCCCCCCCCCCATTGCCTAACCTTTACTGTTCTTCTGCCTTAGAACCAATATACAGTATTAATTCCAAAATGGAAGGTATGGTTTTAAAAAAATGAATCATTCCTCAGTTGATAAATGGTCAAAGACAGTTTTCAGAAGAAATCAAAGCTATCAACAGTCATGTGAAAAAATACTCTAAATAAATACTGATTAGAGAAATGCAAAATAAAACAATTCTGAGATACCACTTCACACCTAGTGCACTAGTGGGGGAGTTGTGAACTGGTGAAACCATTCTGGAGAACAAGTTAGAACTATATCCAAAGGACTATAAAACTATATATCCTTTGACCCAGCAATACCACTATGAGGTCTGTATCTCAAAGGGATCAAAGGAAAAGAAAAAGAACCTTTTGTGTACAAAAATATTTATAGCAGCTTTTTTCTTGTGGTGACAAAGAATTAGAAATTGAGATGATGATGATGATGATGATGCCTCAATGGGGGAATGGCTAAACTAGCTATAGTATAGGATTGTGATGCCATACTATTGTGCTATAAGAATAAGCAGAATGGTTTCAGAAAAACTTGTTTTTCTATTATTTCTATTTCTCTAGTTTTCTATAATTTCTATTCATATTCTATAATATTTTATAAATTCTATTATTCATATAAGAAAAGCTTGTATGAACTAATGCAAAGTTAAGTTGTACACAGTGACAATATTGTAAGGATGGTCAACTGTGAAAGATTTAACTACTTTGATGAAGATAATTATCTAAGACAATTCCAAAGGCTCTATAATGAAAAATGCTATCCACCACCAGAGAGAGAAAAGATGAACCCTGAGTACAGATTGAAGCATACTGTTTCACTTACTTTATTTTCCTTGGGATTTTTTTGTTTTTTTTTTTCACAACGTGGCTAATATAGAAATGTTTTGCATAAGTTCCCATGTATAATTGATAACAAATTATTTACCTTTTCAAAGGATTGGGGAGGGGCATGAGGGAGGAATAGAATTTGGAACTCTTTAAAAAATGAAAGTTAATTTTTTTTATTGGGAAATATTTAGTGAACATTTTTTTAATTTAAAAGAAAAACTCAAGGAGAAACTACAGCAAGTGCTTTTTGCCAAGCCAGATTCACAAAGAGATCCAGATAAATGTGGGCATAAGGGAAAGGATCCATCCATGAAAGCCTGACCTGACATCCCAGAGCTTTCCATTACATGGCCATGGGTAAGCTAGAGAAGCCTCTAGCCTGAAGTTGTGTGTTGGGAGCAGGGGGAACTCTGGACCAAGACTTTGGAACTTGCCACTGTTTCTTAGACCTCAAACCTCTCTGAAGTCTATGGGGCTAGAACCAGGAGAGTTGTGATCAAAATGCATCTAGAATCAAACTCTGAGGCAGTTTGCCCCTACCAGTGTTTTGACCTAGAAGAGTATGCTGGCAGGAGATGCTCCTGAGATCCTCAGAGAATATAGTGGTCACCAGCAGACCCTGTCTCCCCCATAATGCCCCACATAATACCAAAGAATGCTTTGCTATTCCTTTCCGAGTTACATAGAGGTTGACTCCAACACAAAATCTCGCTTCAGAAAATAAGGCTGGAAAAATTAATGAATGAAAAGTAAGTCACTAGGGACCTTTGAGAAAGTAATAAGGATGGAAATCATGAGGAATTGAATGCTGCTAAAAAATTTAGAAGGACCACTGAACTTTAATCATATCAAGTAATATAGATAGAGGACTGTGGGATTGAAATTTATTCCTTCAATTATCGTATATTATTTTACTACCAATATTTGGTACTGATATCTTTGAAATTCATTTTCAAATAAATAAACAGTGATACATTTAATAACCACTCATGGAATGAATGATCGTATACTAATGCTGTCTTCTTGAATTTGAGTCAGGGCTTTTTTGAGTTGAATTTTCTCAGGAAATGGATAATTAAACATCTGTCCTCATTAATCTTCCAAATCTTTGGCATATGGATACCACAGCCATGCTTCTAACACATCAGCACTTAAAACAACAATTGAAGAAAATTGTCTAGTCAGCACCAACTTTCCTGTAACTGTTTAAAAATTAAACAACTTTCTGCTCTTTAAGGCCAATAATTTTTCTTGGACTGGCTGCTAATGGTTGACTGTATCATTCACCCATTACATGTACTCACTACAAGCTACTTAGTAGAGTCCTTTTTTTCCTTCCTTACAACATTTACCTGCTCATAATCTAAATTTCATAGTCAGTAACACGCCTTTCCATCTTTGCAAAAATGAATTCAAGTGTAAGAATTTAGGCAGGACTAATTCCTCATTGGAAGAAGTTCTTTCAGTTTCTCCCAACATTAGTAGTGCCATCAAGGACCATCATTGTTTTAATCTACTCTTCCGTGTCCTCAGGAATGAAGGGCCTGGCCCCCATGGGAAGGCAAGGATGTTATAAAATGTGTGGCCTTCAATATAACAATAAGGGGAAATGATAAATGTTGGGGGGGGGACATAGGAAAATTGGGACACTAATGCATTGTTGGTGGAGTTGGGAACTCATCCAACCATTCTAGAGGGAAATTTGGAACTATACTGACAGGGCCTGTGCAGACCCTTTGATCCTGTACTACCACATGGATCTGTATTCCGAAGAGATCATTAAAAAAGGGAAAGGAACCACTTATACAAAATTATTATAGCAGCTCTTTTTTGTGGTGGCAAAGTATTTGTAATTGAGGGGATTTCCAACAATTGGGGAATGGCTGAACAAATTGTGGCATATGTGGGTGGTGGAATAATTGCCAGAAATGATAAGCAGGATTATTTCAGAAAAAGCTGGAAAGATCTACGTGAACTGATGGCGAGCAAAGTAAGAGAATCAGGAGTGCGTTGTACACAGGAATAGCAATATTGTACAATGATCAACTGCAAAAGGCTTAACTGCTCTCAGCAATACAGTGAGCTGGGACAATTCTGAAGGATTTATAAGAAAGAATCAAATCCATCTCCAAAGAAGAACTTTTGGACTCAGATACAGATCAAAGCACAGTATCTTTCACATTAGTTTTATTTACAGTTTTATTTGGAGGTGTAGGTTTTATATTATTCTATTATAATAGTGACCAATATGGAAGTATGTTGTACATAAAAATTCATGTAAAACCTAAATTATATTATTTATAATCTCTGAGAGGGGAAAGAGAGGGGAAAGAGGGAGACAAATTGGACCTTGTAATTTTGGAAATTGTATGTTGAAAATTGTTATTATATGTAATTGAGAAAATGAAATCATTTGGATTTTTTTAAATGTCTGGCCATGTGAATTCAGACAGTACACATTCCACCAGAAAAAGTTCTTTTAATTTCTCCTAATTTGAGTAGTATCATCAAAAGCCATCATTTTTATAGTCCACTCTTGTGTTTCCTCAGGGGAAAAGGTCCTATCACTAAAGAAAAGGCAAGAACATTTTGTAAAATATGTGACCCTGAGATCCCAGAGAATAGTAATTCTCAACCAGAATAAGTTCTTTTAGTGTCTTCCAACTTTACTAAAATATCAAGGGCCATCACTGTTACAATCTACTCTTGTATCTCCTCAGTAATGAAGGGCCTGTCCCAAAGGGAAGGCAAAAATCTTTCCTAAAATGTGTGATCTTTAGAATCCACATGGTACCAATTCTCAACCAGAAGAAGTTCTTTTAGTTTCTCTCAACTTTAGTAGTACCATCAAAGGCCATCATTATTAGGCTCTGCTCTTGTGTCTCTTCAGGAAGGAAGGGACTAGTACTGAAGGGAAGGCAAGAATATTTTGTAAAATGTTTGGCTCTGAGAACCCAGAGAATACTAATTTCTCCAGCAGAAGTTTCATTAGTTTCTCCCAAATTTAGTAGTATTATCAAGGGGTATCATTCTTATTATCTGCTATTGTGTCTCCTTGGAAGTAAAGCACCTGGCCCAAAAAGGAAGTCAAAAATCTTTTATACAAGGTGTGGTCCTTAGAATACAGGCAGAACTAATTCTCCAGCAGAAGAAGCTCTTTTAGTTTTTCCAACTTTAGTAGTACCAGGAAGGGCCATCATTGTTATAATCTGCTCTTGGGTGTCTTAGAAACAAAGGGCCTGACCCCAAAGTAAAGGCAAAAATGTTTTGTATAATGTATGGTTCTGAGAACCCATAAAATACCAATTCTGGGAGAAAGGAAGATCATTTAGTTTCTCCCAACTTTAAGAGTGCCATCAAGGGTCATCACTGTCATATTCTGCTCATATGTCTCCTCAGGAACACAAGTTCTGTCCCTAAAGGAGAGGAAAGAATTTTTTTTTGGAAAAATTTTGTTTTGAAAAATCTGTGACTTAGAATTCAAGACAGCGATTAACCACCAGAAAAAGTTTTTTGTTTTCTCCCATGTTTAGTAAGACTATCAAGGACCATCATTGTTTTAGTTTGCTCTTGTGTCTCCTCAGAACTCAGGTTTTGACCCCAAAGTGTAGAAAAGAAGGTTTTCTTTAAAAAAGTGGCCCTGAGAATCTAGACAATACCGGTTCTCCAGCAGAAGTTCTTTTATTTTCTCCCAGCTTTAGTAGTACCATCAAAGGCCATCATTCTTATGCTGTGCTCTTGCGTCACCACAGGAAGGAAGGGCCTAGCACTAAAGGGAAGGTAAGAATGTTTTGTAAAATGTATTGCTATGAGAATGTGTCTTCTCAGGAGCAAATAGCCTAAACCCAGAGGAAAGGTAAGAATGTTT
Source organism: Gracilinanus agilis (assembly GCF_016433145.1). Taxonomy (NCBI): domain Eukaryota; kingdom Metazoa; phylum Chordata; class Mammalia; order Didelphimorphia; family Didelphidae; genus Gracilinanus; species Gracilinanus agilis. The sequence continues at coordinate 525,087,656 of NC_058132.1, forward strand.
TGTGAAATGTGTGGCTCTGAGAATTCAGACAATATCAATCCACCACTAGAAGAAATTGTTTGAATTTCTCCCATTTTTAGTTGTACTATCAAGAGCCATCATCGTTGTAGTCTACTCTTGTGTCTCCTCAGGATGGAAGGGTTTGGCAAGCAAGAATCTTTCATAAAATGTAAAAAAAAAAAAAAAGCTTTTGTAAAATGTAAAAAAGAAAATGTTAAAAATCTTTTGTAAAATGTAAATAAAATGCGGTCCTAAAATCAGGCAGGACTTGTTCTCCACCAGAAGTTTACTTAGTTTCTTCCAACTTTAATAGTCCACGAAGGGCCATCATTATTATAGTCTGCTCTTGTCTCCTTAGAAATAAAAGGCCTGAAAAATTTGGAAAACGAGGGGGTGTCCTTCGATTGGGGAATGACTGAACAAATTGTGGTATCTATTGGTGATGGAATACTATTGTGCTGAAAGGAATAATAAACTCGAGGAATTCTGTGTGAACTGGAAAGACCTCCAGGAATTGATGCAGAGTGAAAGGAACAGAGCCAGAAGAGCATCATACACAGAGACTGATACACTGTGGTACAATCGATTGTAATAGACTTCTCTACTAGCAGCAATGCAATGATCCAGGACAATTCTATGTTGAATTATGATGGACTTATGAAAAAGAACACCATCCACATCCAGAGAAAGAACTGTGGGAGTAGAAACAGAAGAAAAACAACTGCTTGATCAAATGAGTCAATGGAGACATGATTGGGGATTAATAATATGTAAATAGGTCTTGATCAATGATACATATAAAACCCAGTAGAATTGCTCTTTGGCTATGGGAAGGGGGTGGGAGGAAGGGAGGGAAAGAACATGAATCTTGTAACCATGGAAAAATATTCTAAATTAATTAATTAAATAAAGATTTCAAATAAAAAAAAGAGAAATGAATGGCCTGACCCCTAAGAGAAGGAAAAGATGTTTTATAGAATAAGTGGCCCTGAGAACTTAGGCAATACCAATTCTTGACTAGAAGTTCTTTTAGTTTTTTCCAACTTTAATAGACCATCATTGTCATAGTCTGCTCAAGTGTCTCAAGGGCCCAGCCTCAAAGGGTAGAAAAGAATGGGTTTTTTAAATTTATTTATTTTAAAGTATTTTTCCACAGTTATATGATTCATGTTCTCTCCCTCCCCTTGACCCTCCCCCCTCCTGGAGCTGACAAGCAATTGCACTGGGTTATATATGTATTATCACTCAATAACTATTTCCATATTATTCATTTTTGTAATAGAGTAATCTTTTAAAACCAAAACCCCAAATCCTATACTCATATAAGCAAGTGATAAATCATATGTTTTCCTTCTGCATTTCTACTCCCACAATTCTTTCTCAAGTCCCTTGGGAATGTCCTGGATCATTGCACTGCTATTAGTGACAAAGTAGATTATATTTGATTGTCCCACAATGTTTCACTTTCTGTGTACAATGTTCTCCTGGTTCTACTCATTTTACTTCAAATCAGTTCATGGAGCTCTTTCTAGTTCATATAGAAATCAAGCAGTTCATCATTCCTTATAGCACAATACTATTCCATCACCATCATATGCCACAATTTGTTCAGCCATTTCCTCAATCGAGGGATACCTCCTGATAGAAAAGAATGTTTTTTAAATGTATGTCTTGATTAGAGAAATGCAAATTAAAACCACTCTGAGATACTGCCTCTTACCTATCAGATTGGCCAATATGACAGTAAGGGAAAGACAAATGTTGGAGGGCACGTGCCAAAATTGGGACATTAATGCATTGTTGGTGGAGTTTTGAAGTGATCCAACCATTCTGGAAGGCAATTTGGAACTATGCCCAAAGGACTATAAAACTGTGCATTCCCTTTGATCCTGTAATAACATAACTGGGTCTGGATCCCAAAGAGATCATAAAAAATGGGAAAGGACCTACTTGTACAAAAATATTTATAGAAGCTCTTTTGTAGTGGCAAATAATTAGAAACCAGCAGGATGTTTCATCAACTGGGAAATGACTGAACAAACTGTGATACATGTTGGTGATGTAATACTATTGTACTATAAGAAATGATAAGCAAGATGATTTCAGAAAAAGCTGGAAATATCTGCAGGAACTAATGCAGAGTGAAATGAGCACAACTGGGAGAATATTGTACACAGTAACAGCAATATTGAATGATGATCAACTATGAAAACTTAGCTACTTTCAGCAATGCAATGATCTGAGATAATCCTGAAAGACTTATGATAGAGAATGCTCTCCACCTCCAGAGAAAGAACTGTTGGAGTGGAATGGATGCAGACCAAAGCACACTATCTTTCGCATCAGTTTATTTAAGATTTTATTTGGGGGTTTTGGTTTTGTATGAGTGTGCTCTTACAACAATGACCAATATGGAAGAGTGCTTTGCATGATAATAAAAATAAATTTTTTAGATGTGTGGCTCTGAGAACCCAGAGAATAACAATTTTCCACCAGAAGTTCTTTTAGTTTCTCTCACATTTAGTAGTACCATCAAGGGCCATCATTGTTATAGTCTACTCTTGTGTCTTCTTAGCAGGGAAGAGCCTAGCACCAAAAGGAAGGCAAAAATATTTTGTAAAATGTGTGGCCCTGACAATTCAGGCAGGGTCAGTATTCCACCAGAAGAAGTTTTTTTAGTTTCTCCCAATTTTAATAGTACCATCGAGGGTCATCGTTGTAATAATCTGCTTTTGTGCCTCCTCAGGAAAGAAAGGCCTAGCTCCAGAGGGAAGACAAATATGTTTTATAAAACATGTGACCCTGAGAACCCAGACAATAGTATTTCCTCCACAAAAGGAAATTTTCTAGCTTCTTTCAACTTTAGTAGTATCATTAAAGGTGAGGATTCCCATTGTCTTAACATAGAAGGAGTTAGGGATTTCCCAAAAGGCTCAGTCTGGCCTCATTGGCCACTGACATCCCCACTTTGGGTTAACTGAGTCAAAGCTATTTCCCTTGACAGCTTTTCCTACAGATAATCCTCAAAATATGTTCCTTCCTAAAATAAAAGTATAGGTAGAAAGGAATATTTCATAATGTATTAGGTCTGCAAGGGCAAGAATTTTGCAATTTTTCTGTGTCAGAAATCTCTTCTGGGATGTAAAGGGACTTTGGTTTTTTCATTGGGAGGATTCTTCACATCTCATTTTTTCCCATTTGGGAAATCTGAGAACTTGACTATTTGACACCCCTCAATGTGCCGTTACCCATTCCCTATATAAACACAGTGTTCACAAAGTTCAAAGATCGTGATGTTTATTTTTAGGTCAAAGAAAAGAATTAGAACTCTTATCAGAGCTCATGGAGAAATATCAACATCAGAGACCTCTGTGGTCTCAGTCATTTGCTCAGTAAGCATCCAGGCAGACCTAACTCTTCAGCATATGGTACCTGCTAAATCTTCCTCATAGCTTCTAGAACTTGGTGTCTTCCTCTTTCCCTGTAAAAGATCTCACAATAACCCTCTCAAGGAGGTGGTATGCTTCTCATCATCCCTACTTTATAGACAAAGTGACTCAGGACTCACAGAGTTTAAGTAACTTGCTAGTTAAGGTGTATACATCTATATAGGTTGCCTAAATGTGGCTGAGAGGGAAGAATGAATAGATATCTCTGGGATTGTGCCAATCCTTCTCCAAGAGGACTATGATTTCTGCCTTGAGGGGAGCAAGAAAAGGGTTACCAGGGTGGGTGTTCTTTTCTCTAGATTCTGAGAAGGGTAGAATTATGTCTATTGGTTCCTTTAAATACTGCTGATCTAAGGACGAGATTTTTTTCAGGCCAGATCTAAAAACCTCTAAGTCTCTTGGTTGCTATTTCTAAAGGTAGGTAGGGAGAAGAGTTTACCTCCACATGCTTAACTCCTTACAAAATCCAGTTATACAAAAATACCATCAGCAAGAGTGAATGATGAGAAAAGCCATTTAACCAAGAAAATAGCCAACAAAAACCATACAAATTCTTTTTATAGATTAGAAAACACAGAGTGAATGAACTCTTTAATTAGGAGCAAGATATCTCAACTCCAGTCAAGAAAGAGACCTAATCTCGCCAGAAAGGAAATTCTCTTGAGTCTCTAGGGAGACAGCGCGTACTGTGCCTCCAAAGTCTACCTATTTGTCTGTCTTTTTCTCTCTCTGATTCTTTCCCTCTCCCTCCTACCATGTGTGTCCTCTTGAAGATAGCATGAAGACATTTTGTCCTTCTCCAGTGCTCTCCCAGCAACTATACTTCCTCATGCAGGCACACAAAGAGTTATCAACATTTTCTCTCTCCAAATGGAGAATCTCATGCAAAATGTCCTTACCAAAAAAACTTGGTCACACTATCAATGGGAAGAGCCAGCACTTAAGTCAAGAGCACAAGCATTCTTTGTGGTGGCAAAAAACTGGAAAATGAAGGGATGCCCTTCAATTGGGGAATGGCTGAACAAACTGTGGTATCTGTTGGTGATGGAATACTATTGTGCTCAAAGTAATAATGAACTGGAGGAATTCCATGTGAACTGCAATGACTTCCAGGAATTGATGCAGAGTGATAGGAACAGAACCAGGAGAATATTGTATACAGAGACTGATACACTGTGGTAAAAATCAAATGTAATGGACTTCTCTACTAGCAGCAATGCAAGGATCCAGGACAATTCTGAGGGACTTATGAGAAAGAACACTATCCACATTCAGAGGAAGAACTACGGGAGTAGAAACAGAAGAAAAATAACTGCTTGATCAAATGAATCAATGGGGACATGTTTGGGGATGTAGACTCTAAGTGATCACCCTAATGCAAATATTAATAATATGGAAATAGGTCTTGATCAATGGCACATGTAAAACCCAGTGGAATTGCTCATTGGCTATGGGAGGCAGGGTGGGAGGAGGGGAGGGAAAGAACATGAATCATGTAACCATGGAAAAATATTCTAAATTAACAAATTAAAATTTTCAAATAAAAAAAAGAGCACAAGCATTTATTAAGTACTTACTGCTTGCCAGGAACTGTGCTAAGTGAACAATGAAAATAAAAGCAATCCTTGCTCTCAAGAAACTCACTGTCTAGTGAAGGGAAAAACATGCAAGAAACTATGTGCAAATATGATATATGCTAGATTGTTGGAGATAAAGGAAAAGCACTAAAATCAAGGAGTATTAGGAAAAGATTCTTAGAGAAGACAATATTTTAGCTAGGACTTGAAGAAAGCCAGAGAAGCTAAAAACAAAAATGAATAGGTGGAGAATTCCAGGAATGGAGGAAAACCAGTGAATTGAGTTAGGAAATGGAATGTAAGGAACAGCAAGGAGGCCAGTGACCTTGAATCACAGCCTTTGTGGAAGAGAAAAAAGTATAAGAAAAATGGACTCAAGTCTGTTTCCAGATCCAATGCATTTAATTAGATATCTGTTAGCTCCTCCCTTTTTCTTTGTTCTATACTTACCATTAAAAGCTAAGTTTAAATAAGAAATGTGTCAATCTCAGAGTCATGACAGCCTGATTTAGCTGTACTATTGATATAATGCTGGGCAATCTCTTAACTTCTCAGAGTTACTAATCATCATCCTAAAATAATAAACTGTAGAACAGTTGCCAGTTTGCATTGGTAGAAGGAGTTCCTCAACTCAAATATAGCAAGCCAATGAAATCAGAGATCAAAAACTAAGGCACTTAATTTCTTCTTAATTCCTCAGAAACATGAGGATTGGTTCTCTGCATAGGGTGGATACTCATTCTCTCCTCCTCCCTTCCAATATTTGATGAAAAAGTAGTCTTTTCCCCAAGACTAACTTCTGCCTATCCCCTTGATCTCTTCTGTTCACATCTTCTCCAATAGATCTCTCTCTCTCTCTCTGTGTCTCTCTCTTTCTCTTTCTCTCTTTTTCTCTTTCCACATATATACATTCCCCTTTCTCTATAATCTTTGTTTTCTACCTAACTCAGACACTTTCCAGCTGTGTAACCCTGGGCAAACCACTTCACCCCAGTTGCCTAGCCCTTACCACTCTTCTGCCTTGGAACCTATACTTAGTAATGATTCTAAAACAGAAGGAATGGATTTTTTTTAGAATTCTAAGTAGCCCCAAACGTTTCTTAAGTTATCATTCTATAGCTTTCCTTGCTCAGCCAAATTTCCAGAAAAGCTGTTTCTATTTATTGTCTCTCCTTCCTCTCCTCTCATTCACTCCTTTATACTTTTAATTTTAGCTTCTGATCTCATCCCTCAACTGAAGCTGCTCTCTCCAAAGTTACCAGTAATCCTTTAATTGCCAAATCTGATAGTCTTTTTTAGGTCCTCATCTTTCTTGACCTCTCTGTGGCCATGAATACTATTGACCACTCTTACTTCCTGGATAATCTCTCTCCTCTCCAGGTTTTTGTGATATTGCTTGTTCTTGGTTCCATTCTGCATTCTCTGCTCTTCCCTCTTACTTAGTGTCTCAATAGCTTCCATTGTATCATTGCTATGTAGGTGACTTCTGAATCTATATATCCAGCCAGTCTCTTTCCTGATCTCCAATCCCACATCACCAACTGCCTATTATCCCACAGGTATCTAAAACTCAACATGTCCAGGACAGGATTTATTATCATTCCCCACACACACCAAAACTCACTCCTCTTCCAAACTTCCCTTTTCTGGTAGGGGACACCATGATTCTTCCAGGTACCAAAGTTTAGTGGCTAAAGCTCCAAAGAAATCAGGAATACCTAAGTTAAAACCCTACACTTACTAGCTGTGTGAAACCAGAGGAACCATTTAAGCTCTCTCAATTTAGTTGAGTTCCTTCATATATAAAATTAGGATAACTGAAATATTTGCCTCCCAGGGTAAAATTAGGATAATTAAAGCATTTGCCTCCCAGAGTTGTTGTAAAGATAAAATGAAACAACTTGTAAAGCACTTCACAAACCTTAAAGTGTTATATAAATGTTAGCTATTATCATTATTGCTATTATTATTATTATTATCCTTAATGCCTCACTATTACTCATGCCACGTATCTAGTTAATTCCCAAATCTTGTCCTTTCTACCTTCGTTACATTTCTCACATTTCTTGCTATCTTTCCACTCACATCCCCTTTTGCCTAGACTGTTAAAATAGCCTACACTAACTTGCCTTCCTGCCCCAGATCTCTCCTCACTCCTGGTTATCCTTCATTCAGTTGTCAAAGTGATTTTCCTAAAGAGCAAGTCAGATCATAGCACTTCCCTATTCAATCAACTCCAATGGCTCCTTAATACTTCTGGGACAAAATATAAACTTCTCTTTTTGGCATCTAAAGCCTCTCTCTCTCTCTCTTTTTTATTTTTTTTAATATTTCCCCATAGTTACATGTTTCATGTTCTTTCCCTCTCCCCCAAACCCACCCCTAACCCCCTTTAGCTGATGCACAATTCCACTGTGTTTTACATGTATCATTGATCAAGACCTATTTCCATATTATTGATATTTGGAATAGAGTTATCTTTTAGTGTCTACATCCCCAATAATATACCCATCAGCCCATGTGTTCAAGCAGTTGTTTTTCTTCTGTGTTTCTCCTCCCACAGTTCTTCCTCTGAATGTGGCTAGTTTTCTTTCTCAAAAGTCCCTCAGCCTTGCTCTGGATCCTTGCATTGCTGTTAGTAGAGAAGTCTGTTATGTTTGATTATACCACAGTGTATCCATCTCTGTATACAATGTTCTCCTGGATCTGCTCCTTTCACTCTGCATCAATTCCTGGAGGTCATTCCAGTTCATGTGGAATTCCTCCAGTTCTTTATTCCTTTGAGCACAATAGTATTCCATCACCAGCAGATACCACAATTCATTCAGCCATTCCCCAATCGAAGGACATTCTCTTATTTTCCAATTTTTTGCCGCCACAAAGAGGGAGACTATAAATATTTTTGTAGAAATCTTTTTCCTTATTATCTCTTTGGGATATAAACCAAGAAGTACTATGGCTGGATCAAAAAGCAGATAGTCTTTTAAAGCCCTTTGAGCATAGTTCCAAATTGCCATCTAGAATGGTTGGATCAATTCACAACTCCACCAGCAATGCATTAATATCCCAATTTAGCCACATCCCCTTCCACATTCATTACTCTCCCCTGTTGTCATTTTAGCCTATCTGCTTGGTGTGAGGTGATACCTCAGAGTTATTTTGATTTGCATTTCTCTAATTATTAGAGATTTAGAACACTTTCTCATGTGCTTATTGATAGTTTTGATTTCTTTATCTGAAAATTGCCTATTCATGCCCCTTGCCCATTTATCGATTGGGGGGTGGCTTGATTTTTTTATACAATTGATTTAGCTCCTTGTATATTTGAATAATTAGTCCTTTGTCTGAGTTTTTTGTTATAAAGATTTTTTCCCAATTTGTTGCTTCCCTTTTAATTTTGGTAGCATTGGTTTTGTCTGCACAAAAGCTTTTTAGTTTAATGTAGTCAAAATTATTTATTTTACATTTTGTAATTTTTTCTAAGTCTTGCTTGGTTTTAAAATCTTTCCTTTCCCAGAGATCTGACAAGTATACTATTCTGTGTTCATCTAATTTACTTATAATTTCCTTCTTTATATTCAAGTTTTTTATTCTGAATTTATCTTGGTATAGGGTGTGAGATGTTGATCTAAACCTAATCTCTCCCATATTGTTTTCCAATTTTCCAAGCAGTTTTTGTCAAACAGTGGGTTTGCATCCCAAAAGCTGGGTTCTTTGGGTTTATCATACACTGTCTTGCTGATGTCACTTACCCCAAGTCTATTCCACTGATCCTCCCTTCTGTCTCTTCGCCAGAACCATATTGGTTTTTTTTTTTTTTAAACCCTTACCTTCCATCTTGGAGTCAATACTGAGTATTGGCTCCAAGGCAGAAGAGTGGTAAGGGTAGACAATGGGGGTCAAGTGACTTGCCCAGGGTCACACAGCTGAGAAGTGTCTGATTTGAACCTAGGACCTCCCGTCTCTAGGCCTGGCTCTCAATCCACTGAGCTACCCAGCTGCCCCCAGTACCATATTGTTTTGATGACCGCTGCTTTATAGTATAGTTTAATATCTGGTACTGCTAGGCCCCCTTCCTTAATGTTTTTTTTTTCCATTATTTCCCTTGATATTCTTGGTCTTTTGTTCTTCCAAATGAACTTTAAAGCCTCTCTTAACCTAGTCCCAAGTTACCTTTTCCGCCTTATAACAGTATCACTAGTGCCTGGAACATTTTTTTACCTTGATGAATATTATTCAGATCCTTAAATTGGCCTTATTGTTCCTCATATTCAGCATCTCCTCACTCCCTACCTAGCACTGCCTGTCCTCTATGGCTAGAAGGCATTTCCGTTTTACATTTAGAAATTCTAGCATACAAGATCCTTCACTGATCCACCTAGCTACCAGGGTATTCCTCCTAAAATTATCTTGTTTCTATTTTCTATATATCTATACACATAAATGTTGTCTTCCCCAGGTAGAATGTAAGCACCTGAAGGGCAGGGTTTGTTTCACTTATCTTCATTTCTCCACCACCTAGCATAGACTCTTAATAAATCCTTGTTTGATTAAGTATAGTTGACTAGTAGATCCTCTTGGCAGTTCTTATGATAACACAATGTGGCTATATGATGCAGACTATTTAATATCTCCTAGATTTTAGGGAATTCTATTTAATGTTCCAGACATTTTCCTAATAAGCCTCCTCACTGATCATTTCAGATACTGTTCTGAGGACTGTTATGGTTCATCCACCATTTTTGAAGAAGACCACTGGCTCCACTGAGTGATATCTTGACTTACATGTGAGTTATGGGAAGTCATTGGCCTCACTCTTTCTATCAGAGCCATCAAGTCCAGTGGCAAGTCAAAAATCAGGATGACTGACAATGGCCTGGGATGCAGGGGATGACCTTGATGCTTCTGATGTCTGAACAAGCTCTAAGTGCCAATTTAGCTACCTTTGTGGCCATTGGAAAGAATTGTTCTCATTGGTCATTGTACTAGGACTGTTTGAAGCTTGTTATTAACTCTCAATCTGGTTTAGCCTGTCTCCTGAAACAGTTTTATTTTTTCTGAAAATTATTAGACCACTGAGAGCTTACAGGAAAACTTAGAGGGACCAGATCTATGACTAGAATTTATTAATAGGTAAAAAGTAATATAAACAAACCATTGGTTTGGAGGTATATATACATAGTAAGCTTTTTGAGAGTAAATAAATACTGCAAAAGATTAGTTTGTTTTTTAGTATCCTACAGAAGTTAAATTATTATGTTCAGGTCATAGAATGAATTCTGATAATTTGAACATTTGGAGACTTTTTAGTTCTCTTTGTATCCCACTCACCCAATTCATCAACATGTCAAATATATATCAGGATAGACAACTAAATGTAACATAATGGGTAAAACCAATAAAATGACAATTAGGAAGCCTGGGTTTTGTTCCAGCTCTGTCACCAGCTTAGTTAACTATGGGACATTTAGTCAAGAGAAACAAAGAAGTAGAGCAACTGCTAGATTTAGAATCAGGGAACCTGGGTTTGAATCTCAGCTCTTCCACTTATTTTTGATTAGTCTTGGGCAAATCTCTTAACCTCTTTTGGTCTCTGTTTCCTCACATGTAAAATGAAGATCATCTCCAGGGTCCCTTTCAGATCTAAATCTATGATTCTATGATTTCTCTAGGTCCCAGTTTCTTCATATAGAAAATAAGGAGTTTAGATTAGATAACCTCTAAGGACTCTTCCAATTCTAAAATGGTGCAATAGATAACAAACCATTATTTATATAGCACTGTGTCCTTGGGTCTTTTTAATGGAGGCACAACTTAGTCTAGTAGAAAAAACATGGGTTTGAAGTCCAAAGATTTGGGTTATAATTCTGGCTGTGCTATTTATTATCTGCATGATCTTGGGCAAGTCACTTAAAAGAATCATAAAACCTCAGAATTGGAAGCCAATCTGTATGGCATCCCTTTAAAACAACTCGGACTTGTGCTTGAATTTCCACATTCCCAGTCACTAGGGATTTCTCAAATTCTCCATATTGGGGAATTCAAGCACAGATTGAAATTCCGAGCTTCCTGTTATTGTTCGGTCATTTTTCAGTTGCATCTGGCTCTTCTTGATCTTCATTTGGGGTTTTCTTGGCAAAAATATGAAAGTAGGTTGCCATTTCCATCTTCAGTTCATTACAGATGAGGAAACCAATGCAAATAAGGTTAAATGACTTGCTTAGAGTCATACAATCTTTAAGTATTGGAAATCAGATTTGAACTCAGGAAGAAGAGCTTTCTTGACTCCAGACCTGGCACTTTATCCCATTGTACCACCTAGTTGCCCCCCCAAGTTACATATCCCTAGTTCCTGCAGAATTTAAAATATACATTTCCCTATTTGAAAATAAAGTGATTAGACACTAGTCCTTTCAGGTCTCTTCCAGTTACAAATCCTATGCTTATGAAAATAATCAAGATTTTTGTTCCTTTTCCTTTAATTTGGAATTAATTGTTAATATTTAATATCAATAAATAAAAACAATTTATTAATTTAATTTAATTAATATATTAATGTGAAAATAAAACAGAGCTTCAGTTTCTCACTTAGCTCAGTGACTGTCACAGTTTCTCCAGTGAAATGCTCCATGAACTATGGTTTCTAGAGCACTATGTTTGGAAAAACCAAAGTTCAAATGAGGGCATAAGTCCTTTTAATATAGCAGAAACAAAAGTTATATGTAAAAGCCTTCAAGAAAGTCATGACAAAAGTTTCAGGTCACAAAATTTAGTTCCTAAAAAATTAGAAATTCAAGTTCTTACAATCTGAAAACTTAAAAAAAATATATATGTCTAGCAAACTTTGAAGAGTATTTTTCACACCGTAAGTTTCTATGTGAGAAGACATCTGAGAAGTCCTCCTATTTTATTCCATACTAAGCTAAAAGTTTGTGAAGTCTAGTTTTTGCTTCTTTTTTCCCAAAAACCCTTTTAATTTAACTTATTGACCTTGGTATTTTAGCTCCATCCATTGCTAGGATCAAATCGTTACACTTTTCAAAAGCATTCCTTTAACCTAAGGTCGAATGAATGTGAAATTTGAAGAAGTTATAAAAGGACTTGAATCCAGAACAACTTTAACCCTGATGTACTTTACCCAAATTGTGATACCTTTGAAGTATACTGAATGCAGAGCTTTTATTTTTCAAGCCAGAGGGGAAAAAAGAATAAAGAAGAGATCTTTCCCTTATTTCTTTAGTCAATCCCTCAGCCCAAAAAAGGAAGTGGAGGGAGGTGGAGGGAGCCCAAGCGAATCCAACAAAAATAAACTGCTGCCACTATTTATTGATAGAAAGATTTCTTGAGATGTCTTTCTTAGCCCAGTGGAACTAAGAAACCACAAAAAAGATGCCTGACTCAAATCAATAAATGTTGCTTTGATTTTCCTTGAGGAGAGATTGTTTAAAGGATGTTTTATTTGTAGAAATCACCAATAAGCATGCAAGGAAGTAGGCAAACAAAAGACCCTGATTTTTTTTTTAATTGTTTGCTTGTTTTGGTGAGAGTTGCAGAGGAATAGGGATGGAAGAAAAGATAATATTAACTTTGGATTATCATGAGAATACAGTTTGAATGAATGAATTTTAAAAAAGCTTTTATGACGCATTTACTTAATATGTGCCAAGGACTGTGCTAAATTATCACCAAGCAGACCCTTTCTAGGATGTGAACCCCAAACTCTGAGGCCCCCCAACAGTTTAGAAAATAGATTTTCTATGTTAGAGAAGACTTCATTGCTTCAAGAACTCCAGACTTTGTTGGTGAGCGTTCCCTCCGAAGAAACAGATTGCTGCCCCCTCAGGGAGATAACCTTTAAGAGTTACTGTCACCAGGAAGAACAGGCATGAAGATTGCATCGCAAAATGTCATTTGAGGAGGTAGGTGTCTCAGTAGATCGAGAGTTAGGCCTAGAGATGGGAGGTCCTAGGTTCAAATCTGAACTCAGACACTTTCTAGCTGTGTGACTCTGGGCAAGTCACTTAACCCCCATTGCCTAGCCCCTTTTGCCTTGGAACCAAAACACAGTATTAATTCCAAGACAAAAGGTAAAGGCTTTTTTTTTTAATGCCATTTGATAGTTAAATAGATAGAATGGGACAAGATAAAGACCAGGCAATTTAGACTTTATTCTGAGTGCAGTGGGATATTTTGTGTAAAGAAAGTGATCAAGTGAAAGTGGTCATTTAAAGGTTAGTCTAGTGGCAGGGCAGCTAGGTGGTGCAGTGGAGAGTGGCAGGCCTGGAGTCAGAAAGGTTCACCTTTATGAGTTCAAATCTGGCCTCAGACACTTCCTAACTGTGTGACCCTGGGCAAATCACTGAACCTTGTTTGCCTCAGTTTCCTCATTTATAAAATGGCCAGGAGAAGGAAATGACAAACCACTCCATTATCTTTGCCAAAAAAATTCCAAATGGCATCATAAAGAATCAAATGTGACTGAACAACAACAAATCTGGTGGGACTAAGCTGGACAGATTGGGAAGACTGCAGTCAAGGGACAGTAGGATCATATATATAGACCCAGAATGAACTACAAAGATCATCTAGTTCAACTCCCTTATTTCCTAGGTCCCTGTTACCTCCATAATCAAATATGAAGTCCTTTATTTGGTTTTTAAAGCCCTTCATAACCTGGTCCCTTCCTACCTTCCCAGACTTCTTACACCTTACGTTCCTCTGTATACTAAGATTCAACAACACTGTTCTCTTTACTATTCCTTACATGTGATACTATTTCCCAACTCCAAGCATTTTTTTTTGCTGGCTGCCTGAAATTCCCTCCTTTCTTATCTCCTTTTCTTGGCTTTCCTGGCTTCCATTAGATCCCAACTAAAATCTCATCTTTTAAGAGGAGTCTTTCCCAGTTCCCTTTAATGCTAGTGTTTTCCTTCTAGGGTTATCTTCATTTTATCCTGCCTATATCTTATTGTGCATAGTTGTTTGCATGTTGACTCCCTTATTATACTATGACATCCTTGAGAGCAGGGATTGGGGTTCCTCTATCCCCATCCTTGTATCTTCAGCACTTAATGCAGTGGCTGGCACTTAGTAAGCTCTTTTTTCCCCATCATATTTTTTTCTAATTACATGTAGAAATAATTTTTTAACATTTGTTTTCTGACATTTTGTGATATCCAAATTCTCTCCCTCTCTTGCCAAGATGGCAAGTCATCTAATATAGGTTATACACATCATGCAATGGTTATTTCCTTATTTGTCATGTTGTGAAAGAAGGCATATATAGCATATGCAAGGAAAAAACTCATGAAAGAAATATAGTTGAAAAATGGTACCCTTTGATCTGCATTCAGACTCCATCAGTTCCTTCTATGGTGGTGGATAGTATTTTTCATCATGAGTCTCTTGGGGTTTTCTTGTATCCTTGCATTGCTGATAATCATTGTCATTCACAGTTGATCATCCTACAACATTGCAGTTAATGTGTACAATATTCTCCTGGTTCTGCTCATTTCACTTTGCATCAGTTTTTGTAAGTCCAGGTTTTTCTGAAATCATTCTTTCCACCATTTCTTATGGCACAATAGTATTCTTTTACAATCCTATACCACAACTTGTTCAGCCAACAGGTTGTTTTTTTTTTACATTTATTTTTATCTTCTTTCTTAGAATCAAAACTAAGTATTAGTTTCTAAGAAGAAGATCAGTAAAAGCCAGTAATTTGGGATTAAGTGCCTTGCCCAGGGTCACAATTGAGGAAGTGTCTGAGGCCAGATTTGAACTTGTCATCAGGCCTACCTCTCTCTTAAATGCATGTTGACTGCCTTGACTCAGACAGGTTCATTAAGTTGCTGAAGGTTACAAAAGAGACAGGAAAGGAATTTAGACTGAGGTCCTCTGATCTATTTGCAGGAGAAATGGAATTTTTCTCCATTTTACACATTTAAGTGACTTGACCAAGGTCACATAACCATTAAGTATCTGAGACAGGATTTTAACATTGGTCTTTCTGGGTCCAAGTTGAGCTCTCTGGTCACTCTGCCACTTGGTTTGTGGAGAAAGATAACCAGTTCTGTTTTGGACTTGTTGAACTGGATATGATTCTAGGTTATCAAGTTTGAAATGTCTAATGGGCAGTTTGTGATGTGGGCTAGAGTTCAGAGGAGAGAATGAGGCTGGATATTTTTGATCTATGAGTCATCTCCAAAGAAATGATTAAAACTTGGGAAGTGATGAGAAAGAGGAAAAGGAAAAGCCCAGAAAAAAAAAAACCTTGAAGAATGCCTTACCTAGGAGGAATGATATGGCAGATGATCCAGCAAAGGAGATGAGAAAAAGCTTTCTCCATCTTCTCTTTTAAAGTTGAAACTCACAAGTGCCCAAAGTGACTTCAGAACCCAAAGAGACTCAAATAACTTAAGACTTTGGAAGTCTCCTCCTCTTGCTAATATGTCATATCCCTTATCAGGCTTAGTGCACTGATCTCCACCAACGAGGAGAGAATGCCAAACCAATGGGCTTTGGGACTTGAGTTTCATGTCCAAATGTATATGTCCTATAATCTATAGAACCTGAAAGAGAAAATAGGATGGATGATGTAAATCTGAAGGTCTGTCACAAGGATGAAATCTGGCCATGGAAGTCATAAGAATGGAAGAGTTCTCCTGGAGAAACTTCAAGGTGAGCAAAATTGAGCTTTGGGGATAGGCTCACAATTGAAGAACTGATGAAAAATCTAACAGAAGACAAGAACTAGATAGAAGTCAATGTAATGGTCAAGAATGCTTTTTTTTAAATTGTAATGAAAAAACTAAAGGGAGGGTGCTGAGTCATCACTGGCCATTATATTCTGTGTTCTACCCTGCCTTCCCAGCCTGTTGCCACTGTACTCCCATGTTCCAAGAAGAATACATTCCTCTTTATCCTGACTGGGAAGATTTTTTTCAAAAATATAATTGGAGTTTTTCAAATGAAACTTTTACTAAGAAATCTAGAGTAAACAAAACAAAGTAAAAACATAGAAGCTTAATACCTCAGTCTATGTAGTGATTTAAAATGTATAAAGTACTTTCCTCATAATTAAAGTCTAATTAAAGTCTTCTTAGTCTCCTGTGCTAGTTATTCTAGTTTCCCCTAACTATAGCCTAAGGGTAGGTTACATGGGCTGCCATAATTAGGGGTATCAGAATACCTGGTTATCTTCTCCTACCCTAGTTCTTTCTCATTACCTTTCCCAAATTTCCCTTGTCTAGTTCTTTAGGGTCTTTTCCCTTTTCCCTTCCTTCTGACCCATTCGAATTAGGGAGTTACTTTCTAACATGACCCAATGCTTACTCTGCTACATTCAATTCCATCTTTGCCTTCATTAGTTTCAGAGTTGGGAACAGCCAGAGAAAAGGCAAGGTGTTGAAAGATGGAGTCTTGTACACAAGAAATAGAAGGAAAATTAGTGTTACTGAATCATAGTGGGGCATAAAGTGTAGGATGGGAAAGGTAAAAAGGGTCATATCTGATCCTGGAAGTAGAAGAAAACCACTCAAATTACAGAGTAGAGGGGTTAATGTGATCAGAATCCACTTTAGGAAGTTAAGCTAAGATGAGGATAGGCTGGAGTAAGGAGAAATATGAAGCAAGGTGACCAAACCTTAATCTTTTGCTATAGTCCAGGAGTGAGGTAATGTACCATGATAGTAGCTATGAAAGAGGAAATATAGAGGCAATAGCAAGAAATATTTCAAAGGTAGAATTAACAAGGGCAGATGTGTGATGCAGTGGATAGAGTACTGGACTTGGAATCAGGAAGACTCATCTTCATGAGTTCAGATTCAGCTTCAGACAGTTACTAGATGTGTGATCTCGGGCAAGTCACTTAACCCTGTTGGCCTCATATTCCTTATCTGTTAAATGAAATGCAGAAGGAAATGACAAATCTCTCCAGTATCTTTTCCAAGGCCCCCTGAATATGGCAGGATTGAAGCTAAATATTGAAGAAAATCCAGGCAGTGGGAGTGAGAAGATGAAAGATAAGAGAAAACCCCACAGAGGGTCACAAAGAGGCGGACAAAACTTGCAATGACTGAACAACAAGAATTGACAAGATTTGGTAAATTGAATATTGGGATAGTGAAAGTGAGAAGGTGAATATAAGGTTGTGATCCTGAGGGACTGGAAGCATGGTGGTGTCTTGGACAGTAATGGGGAAGTTAGGAAGCAAGGGAAGATTTGGAGAGGGGGGAGGGAGGGAGAGAGAAAAAGAGGGAAGGAGGGAGAGAGGAAGGGAGAGTGGGGAGAGAGAGAAAAGAGAGAGAGAGAGAGAGAGAGAGAGAGAGAGAGAGAGAGAGAGAGAGAGAGAGAGAGAGTCACCATCTCTTTGGTGACTTTAAAAAGAGCAATTTTAGTCAAATGATTAGGTTAGAAGCCAGATTATTGAGAAGAAAGGCAGTGAGGGCACTTAAGTATATAGACAATCATCCAAAGATTTTAGTTAAGAAAGGGAGGAGAGATATTATGAATGCTACAAAGGGATATAGGATCAACAGATATTTTTTAAGATGAGGGAGACATGATTATGTTTTTAGGCAATAACAAAGCAGTCAGTAGATAGGGAATGACTGAAGATTAGAGAGAGTTAGGGGTGTTAGCAGAAGAAAACTATTGAAGAAGATAGGGTAGGCTGGGATCAAAGGTGCATAGAGAGTGGTTTGCCTTGGCAAGGTGAAGGCCCCCTTCTATGAGAGAAAGAGACAGAGAAACTCAGTGAGAGACAGAGACAGACGCAGACAGAGACACAGACAGAGAGACAGAGATGAGAGAAGATAATGGAGGAAGATATCTAGGTGAGGTGAGATAAGGCAGAAGGAAAGAGGAAACTCTCAGTGATTAGCCCTAATTTTTTCAGTGAAATGAAGTCCTCAGCTAGCCTATGACTGGTTCCTTTCAGTTCTAAAATTCCATTATTATAAAATTAGGAAAAAAGCTAAGTTGCTTGGTCTGGAAGGACCTGTAACCTATACACCAAGAATGTGGTTGGAGCAATACAGAAGACCTTACCAAAAATAACCCTACTTTCATTAAGATTTGGCACATCTCACTGATGAGTCAGAAGCGTGCCCCTTCTGTGTCAGCAGGAGGAAGTCACCCTAAAGGTTAGGTAAAAAACAGATATTTATGTAATTTGTAATGAAAATAGATGCTGAAAGGTGATCAAATGAAGAAGGACAATGTGGTTACGAAATGCAGGCTGGAAGCTGGTGGTCCTTGTTCAGCGTAGAAAAAAGAAAAGACAGGAGTCAGGATGAATGAGATCATCTCCATAGCAACTTGTGACCCAAGTGATTGAGTAGAAAACTCGGTTTTCATTAAGAAGCAATGCAGATCCCTACAGGGGAAGGAAAGGAGGATCAGGATACTAATAGCTGGGTGATACTTTCCTTTTGTTCTGATGCCACATTTATCAAAAACATTCTGGTTTGACTTGAATTCTAAAATTCCCTCTCACTTAGAAGAAGAGGTGCTGACCATCTTCTTCATAGACCAAGAATAGCTGATATATCAATTTAATCTCTTCTACGGCCATGTGACCTCCAATGGCAGACTCCATTTTTTTCCTAGAACCGGCCAGTCTCTGTCCCTCTGAAAGCCAGTAAATAGATTCACTGCCCTCAAATTCATATACCCTTTTGGGCCGCCTCCTAAGTTTCCCACCAACGGGACACCTCCGGCTGTCAGCTCATTTGCGGAACAGAGATGACTGATATGTCCTGAGCTCACTGAATAATTAAGTTAGCTCAAGTTACTCGTACTGACCACTTCCCCAGACTCCCTTTGATATTAGGAAGGAGATATCATCGCTCAGATATTTCCAAGGGAGGGGTGGAGATTTTCAGTAGGTCCTTCATTTGCATCCCTTTAGTACATAATATTTTAAACATCAAAACCACAGAAAACAATTCCCAGCAAGAGCAGAAGAGGGGAACCATAGTCAAAGACTCAAATGAATCTAGGGTCTCACTGATGTGGCTATTCCCTCCAGGCACACAGATTTCAACCCTGCCATGACTGCCTATCCTGTATAATTCCTATCCCCAGCCTATTTGGTCTGCCACAGGGGACCCACTGAACATATGTTTCTTCACACTCTCTTGATATCACAAGGACATCAGTCTAACACATGAGCTATCTAAAGGTTATCCCTTGCTTTGGGGTCATATAACTCATCTATCTCCTTTTTTCAGTCATGCATTTTTTTTAAAATTTTTTTTTAAACCCTTGTACTTCGGTGTATTGTCTCATAGGTGGAAGATTGGTAAGGGTGGGCAATGAGGGTCAAGTGACTTGCCCAGGGTCACACAGCTGAGAAGTGGCTGAGGCTAGTCATGCATTTTAAAAAAAATAAACTCTTTACTTTCCATCTTAGAATCAATACTATGTATTGGTTCCAAGACAGAAGGTTCCAAGGGCTAGGCAATGAGGGATTAAGTGACTTTTTTTGAATTGAAAAATTTTATTTAATTTAATTAATTCCAGGGTCATCTTTTAATTCGCTTCTTTTTTATAATTCTTTACTCGTTAGGTGATGTAGCCTACTCATCCATTGACTCTCAGAATAATAACTCATTTCCAATTCTTCAGAGACACTACGTGGTTCGATGGGGATATGATTGGGGACATAGACTCTAAATGATCACTCCGTTGAAAATATTAATAATATGGAAATAGGTCTGGATCAATGATACATGTAAAACCCAGTTCAATTGCTCATTGGTTATGGGAAGGGGTGGAAGGAGGGGAGGAAAAGAACATGAATCATGTAACCATATGAAAATATTCTAAAATAAATAAATGAATTTTAAAAATTCTTTAGACACTAATCTAGGATGGAGAGTCTAGCCAAACAGAGTACAACCCTAGGACCCTAGGAGAATGACTTATTCTACTTTCTGAAGACCATTCTAGGTAAGCATGGAAGACTTTCCGAAGACCATTCTAGGTAAGCATGTCATAACTAGGCTGACTGCTTGTTGAATGCTTTGGCCATGGCAACCCACAAAATAAAGAAGAGGGCCATTCTGTCCCTAAAATCAAAGGAAATGAGCAATAAGCCCACAAAATAAAGAAGAAGGCCATTCTCTCCCTAAAATCAAGGGAAATGAGCAATAAGCCCACAAAATAAAGGAGAGGGTCATTCTGTCCCCAAAATGAACAATAAAGCAAAGCCACTGGATTTCTGTAGTATATATTGTTGTTGTTCATTTGTTCCAGTAAAGTTTGACTCTGTCATTCCATTTGAGGTTTTCTTGGCAAAGGTACTGGAGTAGTTTGCCATTTTCTTTTCCAGCTCATTTTACTGATGAGGAAATGGAGGCAAAAAGGGATAAGTGACTTGCCCACAATCATGTAGCTGGTAAGTGTCTCGGACCACATTTGAACTCAGTAATATGAGTCTTCCTGACTCCAAGTCCAGTTCTCTATCCACTCTGCTACCTAGCTGCCCCTCTGTAGTGTAAAGGGCTGCCTTAATTCCTCAAGATGGGCTGGATAAATTCTCATGAAAACAGGGCAATAGGATGAGGTTCTAGGAAGAGGCAGATTATTGTTGCCCAATCACTTTTGAGAAAAAATGCAAAAAGTCCCAATTCTACAACAGGCAACTAAGGAAATGTCCGGTAGTCCTTTTGGTTCATGCTTTATCATCCGTCTTTCACCAGCAACACTTACCTTAACTTTGTGGTGGTTATTCAATTCTGTGCAGAAAATCCCTGTGTTGTACCAAGAAGGTACTTTTCCCTCTCTGTGTCCTATAGAACCCTAGACTTTTGGCTGAATCTGTTATCAGATATCTCAGATTGGAAAAATAATGTGACAAAGTCCAAAGAGAAGTAGCTTTAGCTGGTGGACCTGGTTTCAAATCCTTCCTCTGTTATTTACTATCTGTGTGATGTTGGCCAAGTCACTTAACCTTCCTAGGCCTTACTTACCTTGCCTGTAAAATGAAAGGGCTGAACAAGACGGTCTCTGAGGTATCTTTCAGCTCTAAGTCTATAACCTAAAAGATGTGTTTGTGGCAAGGCCTCCTAATTTAATGGGGACAGGACTCAGAATCACTAAATTTACTTCAAAAAGAGACCAAAAGAGAACTGTCTCCTGGGAATAGCTACCATTCATCTCTGATCCAGGTCAAATTGAAATTACTATCTTAGAAGTAAAAGGCTTTATAGTCCCCTGAAGTAGGTTTTTTTTTTCTTTCTTTTTTTCCTTTCAATAGACTCTCCATTATAGAACACATTCTAGCTGACTAATAAAAGATTCCTGACATGCTATTCTGGAAGGCCAATTTGGCCAAGTGGTAATGGCTTGTCAAAGCACATCATTGCTGGTAGGCATTACTATCTCGATGATTACAATTATTGGCAGATATTTGGTGGCCACCATCAAAGTATAGGAATCTACATTAGGCTCTTGTGAGATGCCTAATGAGGTGAAGCCAAGGGTGTGTGGACCAACCCATTGGGTAGACATTTTTACGTCAACACAAGGAGCACTAAAAAAGAAGATTCCAGAATTGGTATCCACAGACCCTTCCCTACACCATTGCTATAATTTTCTAAACGACTGAATTTCCTCTAGTTCCCTCTCTTTCTCCAATCCATCTTCTATTATTCTACTATAGCAATCTTCCTAAAGTCTTGAGTTTATCACATCCTTCTAGTTGCCAAAGACCTTCAACAATTTCCTTCTGTCTAAAGTCTTTCCAGTCTTTGTTCTCAGAGTATGTTCGATGAGCATCTCCAGAGATGGTAATGCTGTACCATAAAGGGCTGTAGGAAAAGTACAGGTATACCCCATTTATACTGGTTTCATGAAGTAGAAATAACATTCAAGGGGTAGATGTTTCCATAGAAACAAGATTTTAAGTGGACAATAGCTGAGACATTGTGGTGGAGTTTCACAACTTTATGCTTTAATTATAATCCAGTGATAATGTGATTGGATCCTAGGATCATAGAGCTGGATTGTACTTTAGAGGTCACCTAGTACCATCTCTTCCCCTTATAGACTAAGGAAACTGAGGCCAGATAGCTTAGATGTCTTATTCAGGGTCACATAGGTACTTATTGCCTGCAGCAAGATCTGAACCCAGGTCTTCTGACTCCAAAGCTAATGTTTGGTTCTTTTCCACTGACTTTGGTTAAGTCAACATTCTGAAGAGTTTAATCCAAAATTATATAGTCTCTGCCTAGTAGAACCATTTAGGATAATATAAGAACAACACTGAAAAAATTTTATTCAGAGCTTTAGGTGAGAGGGATGGAAATAAGTATATTGATTTGCCCCTCTCCTTACCCCAACATATCCTCACCACTCCCATCTATCACTCTGAGTTTGAGGGGAGAAAGAGAGAAGAGAAAAAGAAGCAAAACAATACATAGGAAAGGGTTCTCTAGAATAGTGTATACCTTTTGTAGGATGGGAATGGGGATGGATGGTGAGAAATAGACTTATGGATGCCAGAATATGAATCATAGACTCCCTCACTTTCCACCTCTCTCCAGATGGATATTTAATCCTAATATAAGTGGGGTAAGAAGGGAAGTTAGGATTTATTTTAAAATTTGTTGATTTCTAAATTTGAGCATCTACCTGGCTGAATTTTTTTAGCAAATGGATAAAGCTATATATGGAAAATGGGAGAGAGAGGGCAGAAGAAGAATCAACAAAGTCACAAAGGCTTCAAGGAGGCAAAAGATGGTTAGAGAGGGGAGGGCAAAGAGAAGTGTCCTCATTCTCTTAGCCAATTGTTCCTTCACTCTTTAGAATGTCTCTCTCTCTTTTCACTTTCAATGCTTTCCCCTCCTTAGTCCAACTTAAACAACTTAGGAGGCTCTTTGATCCAAATCTAAAAGGTCATTCAAGAAGTTTCAAGAAAGACCCCAGGAAGAAAAGGGGCAATGGCCCCTACATGACACGAATTGTATAGATGATCCTTTTTCATGACTGATGCTGCCATATTGTTAGCCACTTATAGGAAA
Organism: Gracilinanus agilis; assembly: GCF_016433145.1. Lineage (NCBI taxonomy): Eukaryota > Metazoa > Chordata > Mammalia > Didelphimorphia > Didelphidae > Gracilinanus > Gracilinanus agilis. The sequence continues at coordinate 525,110,711 of NC_058132.1, forward strand.
ACATAAGAGAAAACCAACTTGGAAAATAAACACTCAGGAAATACAGCTGATACCTCCAAACCACTGAGTTTTTGTTCACTGATGTTAGTTAAGCATGGGGTAATGAACAAAACCAGAAAAATGCAGCAGAGAAAGGGACTACACAGAAGATGAGAATTCAGATTCCTAGAGGGAAACTCATACAGATGATCCCAGCAGAGGAAAACAAAAGATGAGAAGTCAGAGAAAAACTGTTCCCTTAGCCACTAGGTAGGACTGCTAGCCACTCACCAGGTAGTCCCAGACTCACCATGAAGTTTGCACATGGCCCTCCAGGGTAGAAGTGATGAATAAGGTTATACTTTGTGTGGTCACCAGAGTCCAAGTCTTTCTTTCCCTAAGTTTTGCTTCTCAACTACTGGGCAGCTCCACTTAGCTATAACTTATTGTAGTTTGTGGATCTTTCAACAAGAACTTAGCTTCGAGCCCCCACATGTGTATTCACTGATCTCATTTGGAAAGTTTTCTCTTTTAATGAGCCCCAGTCATGTAACCAGCTAGGTGGCACAGTGGATAGGGTACTGAACCTGAAGCCAGAAAGATCTATCTCCTTGAGTCTAAATTTGGCCTCAGACACTTACTAGCTGAATGACCCTAGGCAAGCCACTTAACCTTATTTACCTCAGTTTCTTCATCTGTAAAATGAGCTGGAGAAGGAAACAACAAAGCACTCTAGTATCTTTGCCAAGGAAACTCCAAATGATATCCTGAAAAGTCATACACAACTGAACAACAGTCATATATAACTCTGGTATAATGGAGTTGGTTCCCATAGAAGAAATCACATTCTGTAAAGCTAGATAAAACTTTTTTTAAAACTCAGCACGCTGTCATTAAGTCAGCAAAAATTAATAACAAGAAGATGATGTTATGATAATAAATGATAAACACCTCCATAGTTGCTACAAACTCATTATTCTCTCAAACCACAGAAGTCCTTTCATTCTGAACCTGGGAGTTTTAGGAAATATATTATTTAAGTTTTTTAAAGTATATTTTATTAAGTATATTATTATATGTTACATATAATATATATTAAGTATGTATATTATTTAAGTATACAAAGAAGTATAAAAACACAATTCCCATAGGATTTCCTACTCACACTTCTCATAAGACTGATCTTTGGATATAGCTGCAGAAACATTGGAGTCAGAATCTCAACTCATCATGGCACCAGAGTGTGCCACCAGCAGGAACAAGGAGTCATGGAACGAGGAAGGTCTTGGCTACCTGGTTACAGGAAGGCATCTTTGACATCATCCGTCCAAAGTTAATGAACAGAGTGAGTAGAACTGGCATCGAGGTCCACCGAGTATCCATGCCAGCACTTGAATAGTGAGGAAGACTGCAAAGATCTTGACAAAGTGGAGCCAGAGAGAAAAAGAGAATGGATTTCACTTTTTGTGAGCTCTGTTCCAAATCCTTTGAAGAATTATTTTGTTTTGTTTTTTAATTAAATAAAGCTTCTTCTATGTTGCATGTTTTGTTTTTTTCTGAGTGCTTACATGGGCCCTTAGGACTCTTTTCTTTTGTTGGAAAGACCTAGACACAAAGCCAAATCCTGATTTTTCCAGGAGAAACTCTGGGTGGGTCAGGAATCAAAGAGAAGTCTCTGTATGAAGTCCCCAAGATTAAATCGGTCCATATAAAGCTAGAACTTTAGTCTGAAATTATGACTTACAATGCCAAAAACAGCTTTTTGGGTTTCTGCTTTCCTCTTGGGCCTTAATTATTATATTGAAGCTACTCCTTGACTCATTAGCTTGGCATTTCTAATTGCTACAGGAAGCTAAGAGAATGAAATCTGTAGAAGAATCAAAAACTGCTTCTATGTCTCTGGTATGAGAAGGTTGGCATGGCACTGAAAGACATCACAGGCTTTGGATGCACCTAGAGCATCATGGCATTTTTGTAATCATTTTTTGCATTAAAAACATTGGCTTCTCTTTTCTCATTTCTTCAAGCACATGGCAGAGCCGTCTCCCTTCCTTTTCCCCAATCCAAACAAACAGCCATATGGAGAAAACGTTCAAAGCATTGGCTCCAAAGGACAAAACAAAAGCAGCTTCAAGTCATGGCAAGAAAAGGCTTATCTCTAGACAAGACCCAAGTTAAACAGAAAGTAAAAATTACACAACCAGAAAATCACTGGGAGCAGGTGGTTTTATAAATCTTTTAAGAAAGAGGGTTTCAGCAAATGAGGAGGGGAAGAAAACGTTGCTATCCCCTAAAGCTAATGCTATAGGAGACAAATGTTAGCAACAATGAGAAATAATAATATTATAAAGTCTTAAGGAGTTGCTTATAGAAAAAGAGGAATTGTAAGGGCAACATGATACAGGGGGAAGAATGTTGGTCATAGGACTTGGGTAAATCCTTTAACTTTTTCTGGCTGTGATTTTTCTAATCTGTGAAATAAAGAGGTTAGACCAGTTGACCCCCAAGTTCCCTTCTAGCTCTAGATCTATGATACAGGTTGCAACATGAAAAATATTAAAAGTATTTTTCAAGGGAATCATTTCATTTTACTGGCCCCAAACTCTAATTTATAATAGTTAAAATTATGAGGGCCCTCTCTAGAGGGAACAAAGTGATTCAATGCATAGAGTACTGGACCCAGAATCAGAAAGACCAGAGTTCAAATCCAGCCTTAGACATTACTAGGTGTGTGGCCTGGATGCGTCAACTAACTTTGTCTGCCTTAGTTTCCTCAACAGTAAAATGGGAATAATAATACTATCTACCTCTAAGCTTTGTTGGGATTTTCAAATGATCTAATATTTGTAAAGTGCCTTGCAAATCTTAATGTTTTATATTTCCAGTCACGTCCAACTTTTAGTGACCCCATTTGGTGTTTTCTTGACAAAGACACTGAAGTAGTTTGCCATTTCCTTCTCCAAATCATTTTTTTTTACAGATGAAGATAGTGAGGAAAACAAGGTTTACTGATTTGCCCTAGTAAACATCTGAGGCCAGATTTGAACTCAGGAATCTTACTGATTCTAGGCACAATACTCTATCCACTGCACTACTTGGCTGCCCAAAGTTTTATATAATTCTATCTATTATAATATTATTACTATTATCTTATCTCTAAAAGATCTTTTGTATAATTCCAGCCTAGCTCAAGGACATAAGACTGGAAAAAAAAAGAGAATCCTAGCCTTTATTTGCCTAAATTGCCTTTTAGTAATCTTAGAAAGACCACGATAAATAAACTTTGTGGTTCTGTCTACTCAGGATACCAGGTTCTCTGACTGATTTACTAGGTCTAACAATTAGTTTTTATTTGATTTTATGATTTTATTTATTATATTATGATATATAACATATATTATATATTATGTTACTGATTTTATTTTTATTTTATTCATTAAATTGAGCATCCCAGAGACATATAACCCTAAATAGTTAATGAAGTGATATGCTGCTAATTTGTTGACCCTTGCTCAATAAACTCCAATGGTTCTCCATTATTACCTTCAGAATCAAATAAAATCTGTTGGGCATCTAAAGCTTTTCATAATTTTAACCCCTTCCTTTCTTTTTAATCTTTTTATATTTTCCTCCTCCCCATACACTTTACCGTGTAAAGAGGAGTTTAATGTTGTAATGCAGGATTTATGCAAGATCTCTTGCATTTGCAAAATTACCCTAGGCAATCCTGCATTACAATGTCTTCTGACACCTAAGAAAAATCAGTTGTAAGGACATTCCCTAATTTCACACAGTGTTGAGCAAGTTGAGACATTCAGCATTTTTGACCATCTGATATATTCTCAGTTCTGTGATGGCCAATGTGGGAAATTACAACAAGTATAAGGTGTGGTTGGACACCTTGAAAACTAAAGTTTTAGTTGGGGAAATAAAATAGACACTACCAAAAAACGTCCCTAAATGCATACTCCTAGAGAACAATATTACTATGGAATCAAGTGGAAGAATATATGTCCAGTTCAAATCTGCACTTAGACATGTCCTAACTGGATGACCCTGGGCAAGTCATTTAACCCCAAACACCTGGCTTTTGCCACTCTTCTTGGTTAGAATTGTTACTAAGACAGAAGATAAGGATAAAAAAAGAAGAAGAAAAAGAAGACTACATATCCAGCATTTTAGAAAAAGGAAAGGTAGATTGGAATGATTGGGAAAGGCTTCCTGGCAAAGGTGATTTTCAAGGCTACCCTTCGCCAAAGCAAAGAATGGACAGGCAGAAAGAGAGATAAAGTCTCTCCAGTCCATGAGAACAGCATGAGGAAAGTTAATTGGGTCATAGATTTATAACTAGAAAGAACCCTAAAGATCTCATTCAGATGTTCCAGCCCTGGGGTCCTGAAGGGGGCTGTGGACATATTTCATTAATACTGAAGAAAAAAATTATAGCTTTATTTTTACTAATCTCTAAGTGAAATCGAGAAATTTCTTTAATATTTTTCTGAGAAGGGCATATAGGTTTCACCACACTTCCAAAGGGGTACATGACACAGAAAAAAAGGTTAAGAAATTTGGATCTAATCCAGTCCTCTCATTTTATGGTTTAGGAGCTGAGGTCCAGAAAGGCTGAGGGTCAAGATCATGCAGGTAGTAACTGATAGAGCTTGGATTTGAACCCTGGTCCTCTGACTCCAGATTCAGTCCCCCTTCCTCACATCAATATATTTCCATTCCATTTGGTCTGACAAATGTTTATTAAGCCCAGTATAGTATATTCTGATTGTTTTTTTAAAACATTCCATGTTAGAATCAAGACTGTGTATTTGTTCCAAAGCAGAAGAGCAGTAAGGGCTATGCAATGGGGATTAAGTGACTTACCCAGAGTCACACAGCTAGCAGGATAGTATATTCTTCTAATGGCAAGATCCAGCCTGCATGCCACTGTAGGGCTGAGAATTATCTAGTGCACATCCCATATTTTTGATCTTTAATCCCATATCTTTCTACGTAAAAGGAGAAAAGCAAAGCTATATGTAGCTCTGAGACCTTTTCTTCTTCCCTTTAGGTCCCCAAATTCTCCTACGTCCCCCTTAGGCTTTTCTCTATATTAATATAGGATTTCATACAATTCATGACTTTGCATACATTCCAATAATAAAGGCCTCCTTGCTTTGGAGATGGCCCTGTGTTCTTGAAATCAATTCCTGCAACTTTAGCAAAGTCCTACCAAACCTTCAACCCAAGTAGATAAATTAGACTGGATGAGGTCAAATCATGAGATCAGAGAATGGGCAGACAGGATTCCTGAGCCACTAGCAGAGATATTTAATAGACTGTCAAGAACAGGAGAGGTACAGGTCTGGAAAAAGGTAGGTGGTGACCTGATTTTTAAAAAGAAAAAAAAAGAGGGAGAGCATGTTCTGTGTAGACTACAGACCAGTGAATTTGACTTTAACTGTAAAATTCAAGAAAACATTATTAAAGCAGTGGCGAGTGAACATTTAAGAAAGGAAGATAGGATCACACAACCCCAGTGGGGCTTCATTAAGAACAAATCGTACTAGATTCAAATCATTTCCATTTTTTTATAGGCTTACCACGAGTAGACTTTAGGAAAACATGATCATATTTTACGTATGCTTCAAATGTGAATAATGTGAATTCAAAGAATGTGGCTACTTTTCTGAAATAGTGTGTAGTGGAATAAATATATTACTTCAGGTAAATTCATTATTTGTACTAATTGGGACTGCCTGTGCCTTAGTGAGAAAGTGTGAACCAAGGTTATTGATGCGTGGATGATGATGTATTTATTATTCCTTCATTTGAGCCTAGGGGCAGAGCCAACATGGGGGAGTAAAGCAGAGAAGCTCAACGTCACCATGAGAATCCCCTCCAATCAATATTAAAATAATACCACAAAATGGATACAGGAATGAAAGAACCAACAAGGAGACAGAGAGAAACAACTTTCAAGAAAAGAAAGACCTAAAAGGTAGGCAGAGAACATCTATTATTCCTTCATTTGCCTTATGTGAGTACCCATGATGTTATTATGATTACTCTTACCTTATAATTAAGTAAAAGATTATGTTTAAGATCCTAATGAGTGGCTGGGTTTGTGTAAACTGAAGTGCATTGATTGTGAGAAAAGAGAATGTATTCCTCCACCAAAGGGTTGCTCCAATATCTTTATAGAGTGTGTGCGGTGATGTGGCAATGGTTCTTCTTTGGTTCCCCAGATCAGCCAACGTGAGGACAGGACTAGAGACTGCAACATGGAAAATGGCAGGGTGGAATTCCTGCAACATACAGGGTCAAGCTTCACCCAGAATTCCAGAGGAACCCCCCCGCCCCAGAGAACTCTGGTTGAGGGAATAGTTTAAAGCAATTAGGGACAGTTGATTCCTGGGGGTTGAAGTGAGCAGGTCACTCTGTTTGCTGAGCCCAGTTCCGGAGAGCTTTGGTGGCCTGTGGAAATAGCCATTTTGGTTCTCTGCAGTTTGCCTGTTTAGCTGAACTAGACCTTTCCTGCAATAGCATTTTTGTTACAACTTAGTTATTTTAGATATTAGAAGTGATAATTATAGGCTTTGAGGGCAAACTAGTTATAAAGTCTGCTGCTCCCTCCCGAGGAGGGAGGGGCTGTTTCTACCTAACAGTTCAGGGCTTCCCAGATCTTATCCTAATCCTTGAAAGCCTTCCCTTCCTTCCCCTTTCTTTTTTATCAGTAAAACTTCAACTTTGAGGGAGCTCTGCCTGGCTATTTTTTTGGGAATAGTCACTTCCTTCATAAAGCTTGGTTCCTTTCAGTTGCCAGCCCAACAAGTCAGATCCTCATTCTGTCCCTGATAGCTACTAGACATCAAACTTCTCCTATCTTCCCTAGTCAAACCTGTGGGGAAATAAATTGAGAAAGTGTACATCTTGAGGGGATTAGCCTTGCTCATCCAAGCCAGTGTATCTGATCATTTCAACTGATTCCAACTGCTTGGTGGGAGGGGTGAGAGTAAGGAGTACCTACCCCTCCCTACTCACTCAAGTAGGTGTGAGGGGGAGGAGTGTGTCCTGCTGCTACAGATATCTGGCCATCTCTTCAGCTTCCCAAATATCTCTGTTAAGATCAACATAACAATTTTGTCCAGCCAGCCTAGAATTTTTAATTCAGAACCTGAGTAGGAAGTGATTAATATGGCCAGCTTCATCAACAGAGCTGTGGTCACACTGGGGTGCTCTGGGGTGCTAATATATGGGATTTGGCAGGCTCGTGCTACCTTTTGGCTGATAACTGTTGTTGTGAGGGTTTAGCAATTAATTTAGTATTAGTGTTGGACCTAGCAGGAAGGGCTGGAGGATTCCAAGATGGAATGAAGGAGCAGGAGGTGGGGCTTGTGCTCTGAGAGAGACTCCATTAGTGGTTGGGACATAACTGTTGCTAACGCTGGGAGATCTCAGAGTTAAGGAAAAACTGCATCCAGATTCCCTGGGATCCTGAGAGGTGAAGGCTTTCAGTAAGTGGAAAACAGACCTGCAGAGCAGCACCAAGTGGGGAAGTGATTTGTGATCTGGTGGACAGTTTTGCAAACTCACTCTCCCTACCTGGGTACCTTGGATCATCTAATGGAGTTGGCTCTTGGCATCCTGTGACCATCCTTGGATTACCGTGAGACCCCAGTTGAAAGCCATCCTCAGGCCCTTTAGCTGAGCTGACCAAACCTGGCTGGAACCAGGTTTGGAGGAGCTTTCCCTGTGACTTCAGTACTGCTTTCTTTGGGCCCTGCCTGGCTTAGGTCAATAGAATAGTGTAGTCAAGTCCTTCCCTTGCCCTCTGGTTTGCCCTTAGGTTTCAAGTGTAGAATCCCTTATCCCATCCTTTATTTTTGTTCCCCTCAATTAAACTATTAAAAACTTTTACCTTTTGCCTGCTGGTTCCATAGACCCTAGCCTAGGAGAGCTGAGTGACTGTTGGCCTAACTGCCATTTCTGTGACAGTTAACAGATTGGCAGTAACCACTGGTCTCCCTATCCTGGTTGGTCCTGTCTCTCCTTCAACCCAGTATGAACCCACAAACCATTTAGTTACATTTAATAATAATAGTTAACATCCCTGGTGCCTCACCATTACAGTTTGGCACCCCAGATGGGACTATATCTCCAGGCAGTGTGCCCCTATTGCCATCTACCACTGTTAGTGCTTCAGGTCTGTAAGAATCTCCCCTCTGCTTCCTCTCCTGGACAAACCCACATGTGGGCTCAGTTTCCTGTGTGGCTCTGGCAGCCCAAGAGAACACTTCCTATCTGTCTCTCTGTTACCCAGCCATCTGGGAGTGACAAACTGTAATGGTGTAACATTATACACGTTAAAGGCTACAAACCTTTCTCAGGGGGTGATTTGGAGATCTTAAAAAGGAGGTGTCTTCAGTTCTACACAAATCTCCATAAGTCTATAAAAGAATATAAACAGGCCGTGAGACTTTATAACCCAACATTTGAGGACATGGAGTTGCTCTTATCGGAATTATACACCCCCAGTGAGAAGGCAAAGTTTATAGCCAAGACAAGAAGCAAGAGTGGGGGTCCTGGTGAGGGGCACACCCTGGCAGCTATATTGCATAGGTAATTACATAGTCATAATAAGGTGAAAAGGACAACAGGTTTAATTTTTTTTTCTTAAACCCTTAACTTCTATGTATTGGCTCCTAGGTGGAAGAGTGGTAAGGGTAGGCAATGGAGGTCAAATGACTTGCCCAGGGTCACACAGCTGGGAAGTGTCTGAGGCCATATTTGAACCTAGGACCTCCTGTTTCTAGGCCTGGCTCTCAATCCACTGAGCTACCCAGCTGCCCCCAACAGGTTTAATTTTTCTAGAGAAATTTGCTTTTTTTTTTTACTGTCAATTTTATTTTATTTTTTAAGTTTTTATTTTGAATATTTTCCCATAGTTACATGTTTCATGCTCTTTCCCTCTCCCCCCAAATCCCTCTAATCCCCCTTAGCCAATGCACAATTTCAATGGGTTTTACCTGTATCATTGATTAAGACCTATTTCTATATTATTGATAGTTGGACTAGAGTTATCATTTAGTGTCTACATCCCCAATAATATCCCCATCAGCCCATGTGTTCAAGCAGTTGTTTTTCTTCTGTGTTTCTCCTCCCACAGTTCTTCCTCTGAATGTGGTTAATTTTCTTTCTCATAAGTCACTCAGCCAGGAATTTGCATTTTAAAAGAGGAACTTGTTAACCAAAAGATCTAGCAGAATATCTGTGGGATTTTAGAAGTGAGCTAATGGTATCTCAACACCATAACCCCTGGAGAAACGAGGTCAATCCCTTGGTACTTTACTTCAGAAAGTTTGGATTCCCACAGAGTATGCCATTTTAGGATATGCTGTGAATTCCTGACATTTTCCCAGTTAAAATGGTTGGAAACCACCCGAGTAGCAGATCACTTTTGAACACCCTGGAAATATATATTTGGGTGCTTTAATGGTATCCAGCAATGGAGAAGAGCATGGAGAACAGGCTGTAACCTACAATAATAAAGGGACTTCAAAGAACTACGGTAAAGGATGTCATCAGAGAAATGGATGAGAAAAAGAAGATGGACCAAGTATTTGTTAAGTGTCTATGTGCCAAGCACAGTGCTAAGCCCTTCACAAGTATTCTCTCTTTTGATAATATGATAAAGTGGACTGGTTTGGTAACTTCATTATGTTAAGAAGAAATGAGGAAGGCCCCCCACAGGTTGGTCAGCTTCTCCTCAGGAACCTATGGAAGGTCATGGACCACTTGGTCAGGATAGGCAGTGATGAGAACACAGATCTACTAGAACATTTGAGATAGTGCCGAGGCTTGTGGATGAGGAAGATGAGGGTAGCTAAAGGTTGCTCCTACTTTTCTGGGACCCTTCCATATTTATGCCCCAGGCACTTGTGCTAGGAGCAGCAACTCCCTCTGTCTCCCAGGGGGAAGCTGGTGGTTCTTTTCCTTTCATTAGTGATCCTGAGCATTTATCAGGGGAATGATGGTCATCTTCTATAAGAAGCCTTCCCTAAAACCTCTTAATTCCAATGCTTCTCCCTTTTAAAATTACTTCCCATTTATCCTATTTGTAATTTGCTTTGATTATCCAGGGCTCCCTTCCACATTTTTTTGAGGTTCAAAACATTTTAGTTTATTAAACAATGCATGCCAATTGCCTAACAAATTGGGACCAGGCCCCTTCCTCAGTTGAAGGTCAGCATAAAAAATTTGGGAGTTTTTCAGAAGCTGCAGACAACCAGGGAAGGCCATCAGACCATGCAGAAAAAGTTAAGAAACTCAGAAATGCATAAAATATATGTACAGTATTGTAAAATGTTAACACAGTTTATCTTTTAATAAATATACATAATTTCTTTTACTCTAAACACCTCATAAAAGAAAAAAATTTCAGACTTTTCTGGTACAAAGGGAAGGCCAAAAAATGGTACGCAGATTGTGGGAAAGTCTGGGCCCCCTAACTCCTGCAATGAAGAAGGGATACCTATATTTGCTCCCATATTGTCTCCTCAAAAATCGCCAAAATTGGGCTTTTGGGGTTTATCATACACTGTCTTGCTGACATCACTTATCCCAAGTCTATTCCACTGATCCTCCCTTCTGTCTCTTAGCCAGTACCATATTGTTTTGATGACTGCTGCTTTATAGTATATTTTAATATTTGGTACTGCTAGGCCACCTTCCTTCATGTTTTTTTTTCATTATTTCCCTTGATATTCTTGATTTTTGTTCTTCCAGATGAACTTTGTTATAGTTTTTTCTAATTCAGTAAAGAAGTCTTTTGAGAGTTTGATAAGTATGGCACTAAATAAGTAAATTAATTTTGGTAGAATGGTCATTTTTATTATGTTAGCTCATCTTACCCATGAGCAATCAATGTTTTTCCAATTGTTTAGATCTAGTTTTAATTGTTTAGAAAGTGTTTTGTAGCTGTATTCATATAATTCCTGTGTTTGTTTTGGTAGATAGATTCCTAAGTATTTTATATTGTCTACAGTGATTTTAAATGGTGTTTCTCTTTCTACCTCTTCCTGATGTGATGTGTTGGAAATATATAGAAATAGCAAGGAGCTAAATCAATTGTATAAAAAATCAAGCTATTCCCCAACTGATAAATGGGCAAGGGACATGAATAGGCAATTTTCAGATAAAGAAATCAAAAGTATCAATAAGCACATGAGAAAGTGTTCTAAATCTCTAATAATTAAAGAAATACAAATCAAAACAACTCAGAGGTATCACCTCACACCTAGCAGATTGGCTAAAATGATAGAAGGTGAGAGTAATGAATGCTGGAGGGGATGTGGCAAAATTGGGACATTAATACATTGCTGGTGGAGTTGTGAACTGATCCAACTATTCTGGATGCCAATTTAGAACTATGCTCAAAGGGTTATAAAAGACTGCCTGCCCTTTGATGTAGCCATACCATTGTTGGGTTTGTACCCCCAAAGAGATCATAGATAAACAGACTTGTAAAAAAATATTTATAGCCGTGTTTTTTGTGATGGCAAAAAACTGGAAAATGAGGGTATGCTCTTCAATTGGGGAATGGATGAACAAATTGTGGTATATGCTGGTGATGGAATACTATTGTGCTCAAAGGAATAATTAACTGGAGGAATTCCATGTGAACTGGAAAGAACTCCAGGAATTGATGCAGAGCGAAAGGAGCAGAGCCAGAAGAACATTGTACACAGAGACTGATACACTGTGGTACAATTGAATGTAATGGACTTCTGTATTGGCAGCAATGCAGTGATCCAGGACAATTCTGAGGGATTTATGGAAAAGAACGCTACCCACATTCAGAGGAAGAACTGTGGGAGTAGAAACACAGAAGAAAAACAACTGCTTGATCACATGGATCTATGGGAATATGGGATGTAGACCCTAGTGCAAATATTAATAATATGGAAATAGGTCTTGATCAATGATACATGTAAATTTCTTGTTGGCTATGGGAGGGGGATGGAAGGAGGGGAGGGAAAGAACATGAATCATGTAACCATGAAAAAAAGATTCTAAATTAATTACACTTTTAAAAAATCATTATGCTCAGAAGATTGAAAAAAAAAAGAATTGTCTTTTGCCTCTTTTTCTCTCCTCAGTGCTTAGAACAGTGCCTGGTATGTAGTGCCTCATAAATGCTGATTGATTGATTGACTTTTATATTCTAGCACTTTCTGAAATGGCTAAACTTCATAGAAAAATCCAGCAAGCAGGGAAGAAGACAGAAGTACTTCTGAACCTCAAAATTCAGTAAGATATGCTGGGCAGGGGGCAGCTGGGTTGCTCAGTGGATTGAGAGCCAGGCCTAGAGACGGGAGGTCCTAGGTTCAAATCTGGCCTCAGACACTTCCCAGCTGTATGACCCTGGGCAAGTCACTTAACCTCCATTGCCTAGCTCTTACCACTCTTCTGCCTTGGAGCCAATACACAGTATTGACTCCAAAAAGGAAGGTAAGGATTGAAAAAAAAAAAGATATGATGGGCAAATGGAAACCACCCCATGTAGGAGCAAAGGGAAAGAAGAGCAAATGTAGAAGAATTTATCCTAACTTATTCAAGTGAAAGTGGAAGCCCAGGAGCCCCTTTTTACACCAATCCTCACCAACCTGGATCATATCTTTGTTTCAGTATGGATCTCTAGACATGGAGAGCCATCAGTCTGTCTTTAGGTCCTAGAGAAATATTTCAGTGTCCTAGAGAAGGAGAACCCTCGCAATGCACCTTCAACAGACAGGAGATAGCCCAGAGCTAGTTCTGAGGTAAAGGAATTGCAATACCTTCATGTCCTGGGAAAAGGACCAAATGAATTTGTGGAAGAAGAACCAAACAGTGCTAAAGGGCAGGAGACAGAGTCATGGCAGTAATCAAACAGAAGACATGATTATGAGAGGAATACACACTGGTCAACATGGGCCAACATTTTGATGAGGAAAGGGATTCTCTAAGACTCTAGATGTGAATTCTGTGTTCCTCTCTTTTTGTGTTTCTATGCTGTATAAATAAAAGCCCTTCTATGTCAGATGCCTTGTGATCCTGAACCCTTGTCAAAAGAAATGATGCAAGACAGGTAGGTGGCTCAGTGGATAGAGAGCCAGATCTGGAGATCAGGGGTCCTGGGTTCAACTTTGGCCCCAGATATTTCCTAGCTGTGTGACTCTTAACCCCAACTTCAGAGCCCTTAACCATTCTTCTGCCTTGGAACTAATACTCAATATTGATTCTACGAAAGAAGATAAGGATTTTAAAAGAGAAAAAGAAATGATACCCCTTTCAGGAGGGTATGAAATCTCCTATAATAAAATTCACAGATGAGGATAAATAAACCAAAGGCTAACAAAGCCATCCAGGTCCCTCAGGTCTCTGACGTAGGGGTGACACTAGATTCATAGAGAATGTTAACACTGGAAAAGAATTTAGAGATCACTTAATCCAGTTCTCATATTTTACAGATCATAAAATTGTCTCAGAGTAGAGAGGTAATTTTTCTAAGACAGTAAGGTAATTAGGTAATTTTCCTAAGCCTGTGTGATAAGAATTTTGGGTTTATTTATATATAGCACACAAACACTGTGTGCTATATATAATTTCAATATATATATGTATATATATACATATATATGAATATATAAATAAACCCACTGTATGTGTGTGTGTGTTTGTGTGTGTATGTGTATATAAAGATAGAGGAAGGGGCTGAAGCCTAAACTTCCTTTAGAAGGAATAAAGCCATTTATTCCATAATTAGAGATGGAACTTAAAATGCAAATACCCCTAAGACAGGAAACAAATACATGCACTTAAATATATACCATGGAAACTTTTTTTTTTAATGAGGAGGAACTACTTTTGATTTTCTTCAAAGTCTTATTATGGGGAAAAGATGTGTCTGGGGGGACTGAGAAGAGTGAAATCACTTAATGCTTCTGTGCCTCAGTTTCCTCGTCTGTAACAGTTATGATGAAGACAATACATGTTATTTATGAATTGTCACAGTAGCCCAGGGAGGTAGGTAACCAGATGATACAATCTTGGCAGCAATGAATGCTGATGCTTAAATGAATTCAGAGTACCCTTTTTTCTCATTTCACTTGCTCCTGCTTGTGATATTACTAAAGCACAGGTCTCACCATGTCGTTCCCCTGTTCAGAAATTTCCCAAAGCTCTTTACTTCTAGGAGAAATCTCAGATTCTACTGTTTAGTATTTAAAGTCCTTCATGGTCTAGCTCTGGCCTCCCTTTCCAGAGTTACATTATTATTCACCTTCACATACTTTACATTTTGGAAAAGCTGCCTCATGGCCATTCCTCATACAGAATCTGCCATCTCCTGTTCTTGGGCCTTTGCCAGGTTACCCCCCATTTCTGGAATGTCCTCCCCTCTCCCCTGGGCCTCTTAGCAGTCCTTGCTTCCTTCGGAGTTCAGCCCTAATGCTACCTCCTGCAGAAGACTTTTCCTAGCTGAAGTTGGGACTGTCTGAATTTTTTATTTGTATCCCCAGCACTTAGCATGGTGCTCTTTGTACAGAGTAAACACAAAATAAATGCTTTATTCTTTTATTCATTTCCTGATCCTCCCAGCTGCTAGTACCCCCACCCGAAATTGACTTATATTTAATATTTGTGTTTTTCTTATATATGCACACATTATTTTCTACAACAAACGGCAAGGTTATCTCCAGTGTCCAGCACAAATCTGGCGCATAAAATGTTTTTGGCAAGTGGTTGTGGATTGATTGGTCAGAAAGGACATAGACCTCATTGGAAAGGAAGGAGAGAGGAAGGAACAAGTGTTTATTAAGTGCCAGTTATGTCCCAGGCATTATGCTAAGCATTTTACAAATATCTCATTTGATCCTCACAATGAGTAGGTACTGTTATTCCATAGCTTTTTTAAAGTGAGGGAAACTGAGGCACACAACCTGTCTAGGATCACACAGTGAGTAAATGTCTAAGTTTGAACACAGGCAGATCTTCTTAACTCCAGGTCGAGGGCACCATTTAGCTACGAGAGCTCTTTAAGGAGTCACAATTGCAATTGGACTATGCCCAACAAGAGTGAAAATGGACAGTAAACTCTTGCCCGCTCCTTACATCTACATTGCTCCTACCTTGCTTAGAGGAGGCAAAGCCAGAGGCTTAGTTGCATTTTTTTTGGTATTTATGTTTTTTCTGGGTTATCCATGTATTATCACACAAAACATATTTCCTTATTATTCATTTTTGTAAGTGAATAATCTCATAAAACCCAAATCTCCCCCAGAGACCCAAATAAGCAAGTGATAAATCATATGTTTTCATCAACGTATCTTCTCCAACAGTCCTTTCTCTGGAAGTGGTAAGCATTCTTGGGTCATAAATCTGCTCAGTTTAGTTGCTTTGATGCACTCTTCTCTCACTGTTGCCTGGGTCAACCATAATCAAATAGGCTACTCCTTTCGATAACTTAAATAGAGAAATCACAAAGGCTTTTAGAACTGCCAGAAGCAAAAAGGCTGCTTTCTAAAAGATGAGACAATATGACCAATGGGAAAGTCATTTAACCTCTTTGCCCTACTTTCCTCATCTGCGAAATGGGGATAATATTTTTATTATTTGCCCATCCTATAGCTGTTAAGTGCAGCTTAAATGTACTAAAGTGTTTTGAAAACCTCAAAATGTTGAAACAATGGCACCAATTGAGGTGAAGTGGGTACAGGGGAAGGCGGGGAAATGGTCAACATCTGGCTTTCAGGGAAAAAAGGTACACACTCTCTCCTTCACTTCTTAAATGGATGCAATCAACAAATGGAGAAATCTAGCCGGGATAGTTATGCTGATTTCCGAGGCGTAAGTGCTCAAACTGAACACTTAACAATTGGTTCTCACTAGTGGGTTCCACCTGGCTTCAGCGTGCCCCTGGGTGGAGGGAAATATATATTATTATGTAATCACCTTGGATTCCTGACGTTTCTGTCTTGGAGAAAAAAAATGTTTTCCTTCAATAAAACTTTTAAATTTCCGTACACATGAAAAATACTTACAACTGAGCCTCTAGGGACCTCATTAGACCAGGCAGCCTTCCTAAGGTAAACAAACTGGAAGTTACGGTGTCTGGGTCACACCAAAGCCAAGCTCGCGGGCACCTCCGCAGTATCCCAGAGAAAAGGCAAAATAAACAAATAAATAAATAAATAATAATNCACCTCCGCAGTATCCCAGAGAAAAGGCAAAATAAACAAATAAATAAATAATAATAATAATAATAATAATAATAATAAATTACAAAGAAAATCTTCCAGTCACCCTAGCTCAACAGATCAAAGGGCCCAGCCTGTCAGCAGGATGTCCTTCCACATCAGCCAAGTTGGTCACTTTGATCTGCTTCTTCCAAAATGGGGGCCCTCGACGCCCTTGGGGAGCTGCCAGGCAGGAGCGTATGGAGGCTGCATTCCATCGGCTCTGACCTGGAGGCCCCCACAGGGTTTCTCCTTCTATCCTCTGCCAGGAGTTCGCTTCTGGAGTCCCCGCCTCTAACTGCTGAACTCATCAAATTCCGTTTGAAGACGGGAGCGTCGAGGAGGCTCATGGGACACTTAATCTCCTCGAGGTCCCGACGTCCGATGAGAGACGCGGGCTTCGGGATCACTCAACGACGGCGACGCGTTGGGGCTTTCCCTTTCAGCCTTCAAAGAGCGCTCAGAGCCCCCATTTAGAGCTTTCCGCCATCTCCACGAGGCAGAGGACCAACCCCGGAGCCTCTTTTCTATAGTATTTAAATAGGGTCCTGAGGCTCCAGCTCCATCATCACTTAACGCGAAAGTTTGCTTTTTAAAAGGGTCCTCGCTTTTGGGAGAGGGGAGGTTGGCATGGCGGTAGAGGCAGGCACTTGGTTCCCCCCATGGATGGAGCTCCTCCTTTTCAGCCTCCTCCTTGCCTTCTCATTTCTCCTCTCCATCCCCATCCCTCTAAGCTTCTTTGCAGCCCTCCCTCTTTCCTATCCCTTTGTGTTTTCGGTTCATCGGACACCTAAAAAGAAGAGTGGTACCGACGCTTTCCAACTCATGATCTATCAGAGGGTCTCAAGCTGATTGGTAAAATAATAATAGTTGGCATTTACAGGACACCATAAGGTCTGTAAAGCACTTTACAAATATGATCTTGTTTCAGCCTCACAACGGCCTTGGGAGGTAATAGTAATAATAAGTGCCAGGCACTGGGCTAAGTGCTTTATCATTTTTCTCTCATTTGGGCTTCACAACAACCTCGGAAGCTATTATTATCTCCATTTGACAGATGAGGAAACTGAGGCTGATGGCCATTCGGTGACTTGCTTGGGGTCACACAGCTATTAAGTGTCTGAAGCTGGGTTTGCTACCTAGCTATGTCCTCCCTCTTCCCGGTTCTCAGGCCTAAGAGAATTTTACTTCTCCCTTCCTATCACCAACTTGCACTTTCACAGAGAACCATCCAGCTAGTTTGTGAGGTGGTCTGGAAAGTCAGAAGTTTAGGGCCAATCATTTTCTTATCCTCTTTTTGCCTTGCCTTCCTAAGCTGTAGCTTACAACAGACAAATGGGGCTTTCTCCCAGGAAGCTGACTTGAGAGAAGAGGAATGCTTCCTGGGAAAAAGGGAACAATTATACCCTCACCTTGCTCGGGGGTCCTCCAAGGGCTTTTGCCGCCCCATGTGGAGCACCCAAACTTTATACCTGGCATCTTCTGTAGGCTCATTCTCTCCCCTCCAAACCTTGTGAGGAATGAGGGCTTTCTGGTAAAACTACATCTTCACCCACTGATCCCACCTGTCAGGAGAAATCATCCCTGGTCCTCTGTGAAAATGTTCCTACAGAAGGATCTTTCCCCACCTAATCACCATCCAACTCCAGGAACTTTCAATCTCACAAAATCACTGCTACCAAAAGACTTTGAAACGATCAGGAAAACATTAACTGCTGGGCCATACAGATTAGACAGCCTATAAATTCAAGAAAGAAAAGAATGAAACAATTATATTTCTGAAACTAGGACATCATGTTTCACAGAAGCACTAGTGTTTAATATATAAAAAAAGCATTTGTCCTCATTTCCCTGACTTTTCTGTTCCTTATTTGTTGAAAGACTTTCATCCTGTTTAACTTACATGTGACATGTAGCTGCTTACATAATGAGATACGCACTTCAGAAAGCCAGTCAAGAAACATTAAGTACTTTCCATATGGCAAGCTCTGATCCAAGCAGAAGAAATAAAACTAAGTTTTGTAGGGTTTTTTTTTTATTGCTTTGAACATGAGCTTTAGCTACTGTAATGATGTAGATTCACATATACGCTTATGCCATTATCTTTTTTTAAAAAAGCATTGAAATGAGGCAGTGAGATGTAATGGAAAGTGCTTGGATTCAGAAGTATTATTCTGCCTTTTATTAGCAGTGGGAGTGTTTTTTGCCTCCAATTTTAGTTGCCAGCAGAGCTCCACTTGGACTTGGGAGTTCTAGCCGTGGTGACTTTGGAGCCAGGACTCCAAGGGGGAATGCTGTGGCCACCTATCTGGGCAGCCAGGGAAACTCGAAGAAGCCAGAGTGCCTGAGCTTTGAGGGAGTTTTGGACTTGGAACTGGGACTGTACTCTACAGAAACTGAGCTTTCTATGAACTGGATCACCTTCCTTCCCCAGAAACTAAGGCAGTGCAAAGAGTATGTGTATGGGGTGGACAGGGTGGGGAGCAAGGATTATGCTTTCCACGTGTTGGGGAGTAAATTTGAATATTTGTGATTGTATCTTTTGCAGTATTTGTGTGTAAAAAATAAAAATAAAGTCACAACTTCTGGGATTGTCTTTATCTGTAAAGTAGGGATAAGATACTTCTAGTCTCATAGGATAATTGTGAGGATCAAATGAGATAATGTATTTAAAAGCACTAGCTAAATATGAGATGGTAATAATGGCATTGATGGAGTTTCAGCTCCTTATTTTAATGCAACTTAATTTGCTGTTCTCTGCATTTACCAATCCATCTATCACCTCTCCTCACCTTTCTCTTGGAGCCATTAGCTTTCCTCAAGGCTCAAATTGGGAGCCATCTCCTATTCAAAGCCTTTTTCTCTTTTTCTCTCTCCTCTTACTCCTTTACCCTCCACTCCCCCCCCTTTTTTTTTTCATCTCCCCACCACCACTTCAAGTCATTTTGCCTTTATCTCTTTATTTGACCCAGCCACATGCAAATATAAATTCCTTGGTGTCAGAGATTGAGTTATATTTTTGCATGTTTACTCCGGCAACTAAAACAGTACATTGCACAGTGTAGATATTTAATGTTTGTTGAATTGAATCAAATCACCTTTGCTTTCTGAGCTGTAAAGTCTCAGGACTTGAGGGAAGTCTCTGAACTTCAGTTTCCTCATCTATAAAATGGCATTATCTGCCCTGTGGATGGAATGACCTTTTTTGTATAAATAGCTATTCAGTAGCTTGACACTGAGGGATGACTATATATATGAACCTAAAAATCAAGTTGTCTATCCATTGTTGTAGTCATTGTGTATATGCCATTTCCCTGGTTCTGATTCTCTGAATCACTAATGTCTTCCCACGCTTCTCTAAATTCATGTTTCCAATGTACAGTAACATTTCATTACATTCATATACCAGAGTTTGTGGTATTCCCCCAGTTATTCCAAAATCCATGGTAATGCACTTTGTCCCCTATTCTTTACTACAAAAAGGTGCTATTAATACTTTGGTATACATGGGATCATTCTTTGAATCTTTGGGCCAAAGGATATTGACATTTTAGTCTGTTTCTTAGCATAATTCTCTCTGGGAGACATCTTCCTAGATCCTTTCTTTAAGGAGGGCATTCGAGGTAGCCATCTCATTTTCCAAGAGGATAGAGTAGATTCAGTCACCATTCTTGGTGATTACATGGAAACTTTGTAAGAGGAGGCCTGCCTCAAGTCATGTGTGTGTTAACAAAAGGTTTTTCAATGGGATACAATGAAGAGTACCCCAATTGCCCCAGAAAAGCTGATGACTCGGTGAATTTCCCAAAGGAGCACCCTGTTCCTCTGCCTTCCTCTTCCACTCTGGCTTTGAAGAACAAGGACTGTTTTGAGCTGGATGTAGAGGAAAGTTGGGGGAAGGATGATTGCCCCCATTTCCCATCTGCCCTTCATGTGGCTATGAGCATATGGCCATTTTTGCCTCTTTTGTTTATCTTTCTTGATCTTAGGAAGTGAATATTCATTCAATGGCAGAATATAGAAAAAAATAAAAAAAAATGAGTGCAGCAGCAAAAACCACAATAGACTGATAGCAAGGGAAGCTGAGATGGAGTCAACAGAAAGACTGACATAAGTCTGGGTAATTTGGCAAGCAGATGTGTAGCAGGAGTCAGCTGGACAATTTCAAACTAAGATAAAAAGTAATTTTTCTCAGTAGCAGTATTGCAACTCTGTATTATGAAATGATATGATATAGCCTCTTAAATTATTATAGTTATTAAATTCTGTCCTAATTATTCTCTTAATGGATAAATTCTCTTATTCTTAGTAACATTTGTTGAGAGTAGGAATAAATCACTTGTTCCACATTGAATTTATACTGCACATCAATTACCTCATTTTCTTTCCTCCTTTTGGAGAATCCCTAGACTTGAGGACTGTAACTAGCACTGTTCCTGTAATGCTGAGATGAAGGTTTTATTCAGGAACCAAAGAATGTAAGCGAAAGGAGCATTAAGGCCATGCTCCACTAAATCTAGTCCAAAAATCAGTGACTGGGCCTAGGACAAGAAGAGGCAAATCCCCAGCTCAGCTAAGCAGTCTCTATGTCAGAGGAAGTACATCCACATTAATGAGACCACAGAACCATTTGAGCACAGAAAGTTTTGTTGCAATGACACTGTCAAAAGTTGGCTTGCTTAACATTAAGAGACTTAACATTAAATTAGTGAATATGAAACTGTTTTTTTTTCAGACTCCTGAATCACATCTATAGGGCATCTACCTCTTCTCATCTTAGTTATTGATTCAATATACTATGTGAGTCCTATGCTTGTCTAAACATCATCTAATTCTCTTTTTAAAACCCACATGCAAAATTGTGAAATTTAAACATATGAATGTCAACATTTGAAGATAGTTCAAGTAAATAATTCAAATTTAAGTTAAAACATTTTTTCTAAAGATGAAACAATATGCTTGCTAGAAATCCCTGGAAGAGGCTTTATTTGTCCTAGAACCCCCAAAACAGAAAACAAGCTGCTTGATTTTAAAGGTCTTGTTTAGATAAAGTATCTCTATCCCAGCATTTCCATAGCTATTTCTTATTCTTTTAAGGAATTGAAGAAGTGTGTGGGAGTTAAAAATGCATTCTTCCCCAAGTATGACAGAAGTGTGGCAGGGAGTACCATCTGTTTTGTTGGGAAGAGAAATGACCCAGAATTCTTATTTCAATTAGCCTCTTTGTAGCTTTATGTTTAGGCTCATTCCATGAGTAGCAGTTCAAACTTGACGTAGTGAGGAACTGGTCAACTATTGGCAATGCTGATTTGTTTTGTGGCATCATTTTTAACAACTGTCAAAGAACATGGAACAAGTATATAATACAACACTGTTCGATGTATACCAAAATACGTAATTTTACCAAATCAAAAAAAATATCAATGAGTCCTATTATTCTAGAACTAAACAAAACATGGATATAGTATTCCATAAAAGTATTTTTTAAATGATGACATTTTAAAATATAGTAATGACTAGGAATTGAAATTTTATCACTTAAATTAAGTTTCCAGTTTCAAATCAATAGATATTAAGCACAAATCATGTGTAAGGCACTGTGGAGTCTACAAGGATAGAGAAGATATAGTCCTTGCCCTAAAACAGCTTACAATTTAGCTGTGGAGGGTAAGATTTTTAGGAAAATTCTTAAAACCTTCAGTAACAATGGAAGGATTTAAATTAAATATTGGTTCAAAACATTAGAGGCCAAAACACCATTAGAGCCCCCCCCACCCCAATTTCCAGAAAGTTGTTTCTATCATTTAGAGCAGTGAAAGATCACTTCAAGCAGACAGATTTGATTTCAACATGAATTGTCTAGTTGAAAAGCACTGCTTTATCTAGACATAGACAAAAACAAAAGATAGGACTAAGGAAGGCTTTACAAAAGACCAGATCTTATATGGACCCTGGAGGATATTGGCTTAAATAGCTGGAGAGGTAAAAAGAGGATATAAGAAGTGGAACCAGATGAGAAAAACACAAAAAGGACTAGTGGATAAGCTGTACTACTAATTTCCTATAGATCAATAGCTCCCCCTCTCTTCCTCTTCCTTTCACTCACTGTAACCCTCCATTTCCTAGTCAATACATAACCTTTGCCTTGTGTTTGCTATAGAGGAAACTATGGTTTTAATAAAAATCAAGACTAATAATTCACATGTTTTTATACTTTTCAAAACACTTTCACCCTCATATTAATCTCATATTAGCATATCACTTTCCAGTTTTCCTCAAAACCACCTGGCAAAGCAAGTAGTATTATTGCCCCCATGTTATAGATAAAATATAAATGCCTAGTAATGATTTCTTTGAATCTCACAATTGTATGAAGTAAGTAGAGTGACGACTGCCATTTAACTTTTGGCTGATAAGGAAACTGGGGCCCCAAGGAGAGTAAATTATTTTTTCCAAGACCTCACATCAACCTAGTGACAAGTATTGTTAATTTTGAATTCACCTGTTTAATCCCAGAATTGAGACCCTCTCTAAGGTTCATAATAACCAAACTACAAACAGGCAAGCCACATCACATATGGACTGAGAATTCAGCCCAAGCATTAACATTGACAATGTTAGAAGTTGGGAAGGTCTAATGAAAATAGATTTTAGTCATCATTAACTTAAAATCCTAACAAATCATTTCAAATTGATCTCTAATTCTCAAACCTTTTCAGCTAAATAATTCTTATGACTCATGCCCTCCAACTCTTATATTAAAAAATATTTGTGCCTAGACTTATTTGCTCAACAGTTTACAAGGAACAATAGTAATTTTTCAAGAACTGAATGGTTTTCTTCCATATAGGAATTAAAGAATGACTGAACAGAGAACTGCAAAGATGTGTATAGATGATAAAAAGTTCTCCCTTCCTCCCTTCCCCAACCCATCAAAGATGGGTCAAATACAATGCAGAAAATTCATTTATGTTGTCAAAGGAGGGCTGTGCAGAATTAAATAATTACATGTTTAGACAAAGTAGTTATATAATGAGATGTATAGTAAACAGAGTATTCGATTTGGAGTCTGCCACTTAAATACTTAAGTGACATTGGGCAAGTTAGTTTATCCATTAAAACCAGGGGTTTCAACTAAATGATATTTTAACTTCCTTTGAGCTCTAAATCTATGACCAGATTCTTCTAAAAAATTTAAAGCCTTTATACTTATTCTCAAAAGTCAACATAAAGGAGACTATCCCTGCCTACTGATATTTAAAATATATCTTGAATGGGGAAATTAAGAACAAGGAAAAGAAAAAGGTACAAGTATACTTTGCCTAACTACTTGTACAAATCAGTGGTGTGTGAAAAGGGATTGCTACTACTCATATGCAGATCATGAATTCATCCAGGCAGAAATTGGGTACCAAATAAGTCTAGTGACATGGTCAAAGATACGTATCCAGTTTGAAAGCAGAACTGAGTCCAAAAACTTAGGTTCTAGTATTGGTGGACCAGTGCTTTTAAAAGTATATTTTAAACCAAATAATTTATTCATGTTTTTCAAAAGAATACCTAACATTCCATGTTATTTTCATTTAGATTGCTTAGAAGCATCTTGGAATTATGATGTGCTAAGTAACTAAAGCCTGGTAGTATAAAAATGTAGGACAATTAGCTAATAAAATTTAAGATATTTCTATTTATATCTATTCTCCTGAAGAAAAGCAGTCTTTATTATACATTTATGTGTGTGTGTGTGTGTGTGTGTGTGTCTTTATACAGTATAATGATGGGCATTATACTGAGGGCCAGCAAGAGATAGCCTTTTATACTGACTTGAGGGTTACCAAAAGGCAACTCCAAAACCTCTTCCTTCCTCCCACCCCTATTTACTATATTGACTGAAATCTATTATTTCCTTAAAGGTTAATCCTTTTATTCCTAGGAAGCTCCTAAAGAATACAAATGTTACAGAGATGGAGGGAGAAAAATATTATTTTGTTCCATTAGTAGCTTTTAAAACATGTGCATTCATTTATCAAGTTAAGAAGCAGAGTAGGGGTGGGGAAAATCCTCAGAGATCTGATTCACAACTAAGAAATTTTCTTAAAAGGATAGAATAGGAAAGGTGAGTCAAGTACCCTGTGAGCTCTTAAACAATTGAGTGTGAAGTTATTAGAGAGACCAACTTCATCTCACAATAAAATGTCTAAAATAAGATCCAGACTAGTAGTGCAGAATTCTAGTCATTTGTAGCTTACACTAGAACTCATTTACCACTGCCTTTACACTGAGACTTCACATTTGCGGGAGTAGGGGAGGAAGAGGCTCTTTATTATTGGGGCAATTTTACTCTAACCTCTTCAGGCTCCATGGGGCTTATAAAAACACAAGAAGGGAAGTTAGGAGATAGATACAGTGGACAGAAAGCTAGGCCTGGTGACAGGAGGTTCTGGGTTCAAGAGGGTCTCAGACACTTCCTAGCTGTATTACCCTAGGCAAGTCACTCAACCCCAATTGCCTAGGCTTTACCATTCTTATGTTTTGGTATTGATTCTTGGTATCAATACTTGGTATTGATTCTAAGACAGAAGGTAATGATTTTAACAATATGAAAAAACATGTAAGAAGCGAAGTGTCCTTCTAAAGGTCATCACAAGCAAAAAGTCCCTTTTGAGATTTAAGGGATTTTAGGGTTCCTTGATGATTTTATGGTGTTACTCCTTTCCATAAAAACCTCTGGGATCAAACTAGACACTATGATAGATATTGACTAGCACCTAACCAGATTCAGTATCCTATGACAGACCCTTGGGAACTTTCCTATTTGTCTTCCCACCTTGTGGGTTTCCTTATCTCTTTCTCCAACTTCTTTTCTCCATATTCTCAACTGTATTTTCATGTTCTTGTTTTTTCTCCCTTCATACTCCCCCCATGGCTTAATATGAAATGTCATCATTTTAACAGAAGCTATACCTAAATAGAAGTCAAAAGCAGAAAAAATTTCATTTCTAATAAAACTTGCCAGTTGTAGAATTCAGAGTTCCCTATTGCTTACACTTTCCCCCAAAAGCATTAATATTTATACAAAGGAAATATTAAAATCAAAAGGCTTATAGATCTTCAAGAATTGATATCAGAACTTCTCATTTTCCCTTTCTTTGCTTGTGTTATATTCCTTTGTCAAAGAGCTGCTATGTAAACAAGTAAAAACATAAAACGTAAGGTGGTACTCTAATGACAGAAAAAATTCCAATTAATCTCTTATTCTGTTATCCATTTTAACAAGAACTTTCTTTTTCATCTTAAATCCATCTATATGATGGTAAAAATAACAAGTTACCTTACTCAATGACAGTTTTATTGGTCTCACTATCCAACTAAATGGTCAATTTTTTTTAAAAAAACCATATTAACATGAATTTTACAGAAAGAACTCATTAACATCATGACAATGAATAATGTTCATTAAAAATTTAATGAGAGCATCTGATTAGATCTTATGTGCAACAAGCATGCAGCCCTTGAAAACACAAATGATTAGTGCTCTTTAATAAATATAAGCAATCTAGTATCTCTAAATGAATAAACTTCAATTAGTCAGGTGAATGAGAAAATACCTTTCCTTAATATGTGAGAAACACTTATTGAATATTAAAAAAAACACCACCACAAAAAAACAAACAACCCTTACCTGAAACCAGTTAGTATAAAAAATTCTCAATGATTATTCAGACATTAAACATTGGACTTTCAGCAGAATGCACTGGTTGGATGTATGGATATAGTAACTTCACTATTATTCAACAATTAAAATTTTTGGATTAGTCATGTAGTGCAGAAGATTGAATTTAAATTATATGAAAAAACTAAAAATTCTACATTAACAAAATATAGCAAAATTCAACAAAATACTATAAATCATTTCAAAATATTATCAACTAACTATATTTGTATTTACAGAACTTTCAAGAATATAATTATTAACAGGTAATGATGCAATGTAGACATTTTTACAATATTTATTAAGATAACAAATTTATAAATCCAAAGACTCAGAGGCACATAGTTTAAAAGGCCAATACCATGGGAATAATGAAGTCAACATAGAGAAGTAGGAATATATGAACAATTACAACCAGTACAAGATTTGTTTTTTTTTTTTAAAAAGCCACATCCCAAATAAAATTAACACATCATAGGAGTCATCCTTCAAAATTACCATGATAAAAAGTTACTTCATTCAAAGAAAAATAATTCTTTCCACCTACTGAGCCTAGAAAATCCTATTTACAATTAACTGTCCTTTATTTTGTAAGCATTAAGTTGCTTGATACAGCTTCCTCTATTCTGCCATTAGAAGTATTGTAAATATTATAGCTATTGTATTTACAAATGCACATAATATTTAAACTTGCTCTTCATAGAGAACTGAAGATATATTTAAATCAAATCACAATACAAATGTTTAGTGGAAAACACATTTTGTGGGAACAGGTATATGGGAAGAGGTGTATTTAGTAACGTTTCTGAAGGAATACTAGGGCCAATACTTCTGATAAATTCAAGGTATTCACAAAAACAGGTCTTTGTTGATGAAGAATTTAATTTATTTCTGTTTTAACTGGAGGACATTAGCTTCTTCAGTCAACCTTCACCACACTGTAAATTTTGGTCACAAACCAGAAGCATGCAAAAAAGCCAATTGTTCCTAAAAAAAAAAATTTGTTGTTAATAAATAAGAAAAACACAAATCTAAAATGAACGAGCAAAGTATGCACAAAACATTTAGTTGTTACAGTTCTATTAAACTTTTTTGTTAAATATACTCTCATCTGCAATTATTTGGCTTATAGTAGAGGCTCTAATCCTGTGGTCTGTGAGCTTGCTTTAAAAAAATAATAACTGACAAAAAAAATTTCAATAGAATTGGTTTCCTTTGTAATCCTACGTATTTTATTTTATGCATTTTTAAAATAACTCTGAGAAGAGAGTTAAAGGAAGCCCATGACAAAAAAAAAAAAAAAGGTAAAGATACCTAAAAGTTACTCAAATCCTCTTAATACTTTACTTTGGTACCATTTGAAATGGAAACTACTGCTCAAATTTCCTAGATGCAACTATTTTAATTTCAAGCAAACTTTTTCTATTATAGAATGAAAAACTGTTATTATCACAAAAAAATTTCACAATATAAAATCATGAAATCTTAGAATGAAGGGACTCAAGGTTATTCTGCTCCATGCATTATTCTCCTGAATTCTCTGTTAAAAAGTCGGTTCAATGTATTTTTCAATATTTCCAGGGACAGGGAATTTTGTGGCCAATTTAAATTTAATATTTAAAGTTATAAAATAAAATGTATGAATTCAACTAAATGAGGATATTGTGATTGACTCGAGTTTCCTTAACTAAATGGATGATCAACGTCCCAAGGCTTGAAAGACAAAACATTCAATACTAATCTGCTTTGATAGTTATTCCACAATACCTCTGCTTGTCATTATGAACACTTAATACTACATAGTAGATGAAGTAGGTCTCCAACTTCTGTAGATCTCTAACATACAAATGGACATCTGAAGTAGTCAATCCAGTTAGGTGCCCACAAGAATCCTGAGAATTCCTCCTTTTTGCTACTGGAGACCATACCCAGCTGGTTCCTAGAATGTACTTCCTACACCAACTTCAGGCTCAAATTCTCTCTCATTCCAATGTGAACCAAGCTCTAGCTACAAGATTGACAGTTAAAATGAATTACAGGTAAATAGAGTGGATAATATTCTACCTTACCCTACCTACCCCACCATGCTACACACCCAGTTCCAGAACTGGAGTCCTAGAAGTAACTTGAGGTCTAGTTCTTTTTCCCATTCCCCAAATTTCAAAGTCTCCTCCTGTTGGGCAGAAGGGGGGAATGCCTCAAGAGACTTATAAATCTAGATACTGCTATGAAATAAATTCTGAATTTTGCTTAGCTCCCTGTCTACTCCCAGCAGAAAACTATTTGAAAGATTTTTGGATAAGAGTATATTTGAGAGCACTGTGTGCTTGGTATTTTGTTTTGTTTGTCTGAAAGAAGAAGGAGAAAAAACGGGAGACTGTGATTAGCCATTTCACTTTGTTCCTGGCAATTCTCAGAAATATGAGTAAAGCTGGATTAATCTGAATTTAATCTACCTGGAAACCACATTTACTTGCCAAGATGGGTGCCCTCAACCTGTGACAAAATGATGGTTATATATTTTCATAACTGGAA
Source organism: Gracilinanus agilis (assembly GCF_016433145.1). Lineage (NCBI taxonomy): Eukaryota > Metazoa > Chordata > Mammalia > Didelphimorphia > Didelphidae > Gracilinanus > Gracilinanus agilis. Next base: position 525,139,205 of record NC_058132.1, read on the forward strand.
GGTATTAATTTCACCAAATTCTGAATCCTAATACCTGTATTTCCACTTTGTAAATATGGAGTATAATGAAAACATATCCTTCTTTATGCAAAGCAAAAGAAAGGTAAGAGATTTAATAAATATTTAATTTAGTGTGGCAAAACTAGGATGAAAAGTCACAGGGCTTCCACAGAAGAATTCTTTAAGTCTCTGGGTACTTTTAAAATTGATAATGATAGTTTGAATTAATGGGAGAATTATATTTTATGAAACAAAAATACTACATCACAGTACTTTACACAGAGTAAATAGCTAATGAACATTCATGGAATTAATTTAGATAAAAACTCAACAATCCTCATTTTATGCTGGTAAAGGACAATATAAAAATATTTGAGTGTATATATGTGGAAACATCCATACAATAATTAATCACTCAAGATCATTGCTGTTTAGCAGACTGATTTTCCGGAACATATGGCTTTAGGTCTATATATATCTATCACATAACTAAGAATCATTCTTGCTCTGATTAATGACCTGTAATATGAAGTGACTAAAGTATGTCTCATATTGAAAGAACAGGAAAGGAATACCCAGCTCCTATATTATGGCAAATAGTAGCAAAAATGCTGTAATAAAAATAAAAATATATTCTCTTTTAGCTCCTAGGTTTTCCTGAACAAATGGTTAAGGGAAATTCCTTTCTCTGGGCAATTTATAATGATGAAATCACATATCTGAGGTATCTATATGATGCAACGAATAGAGTGCTAGGTTTAGAGTCAAGAAGATCTGTGTACAAAACCAGCCTAACACACTAATTAGCTTTGTGGCTCTGGGCAAGTTATCTAACTGTTGTCTGCCTCAGTTTCCTCATCTTGAAAATGGAATTAATAGCACCTACCTCACAGAATAGTACTGAGCATCAAAAGAAGCACATACAAAGTGAGGTGTTTAACAAATGGCTATTTGCTCCCTCCTCATCTGAACTTCCCCCCTCCCTGTTAAAAAACCCTGCTATCATACATGTGCTTAGAACAGGGATTTTCATTCTAATTTTGTGTTATAGACACTTTTAACAGTCTAATGAAGCTTACAGACCACTTTTCAATATAATGTTTTTAAACACATAAGATTACAAAGAAAACCAAATTATGTTGAAATAGTTATTAAATTTGTTTAAAGTTCAAAGATTTCAAGTCAAGTATACTTCCTTTAAAGTTAAGTTTAAAAGTAACCATAAATATTTTTAAAGTTTACTTATTCATAAAATATTTACCTATAGCATTGTTTAGGTAAATAATGCATAGTTCTTGCTCTCAAAAAAAATCTTACAATCTCCATATGGAAATACAAAAATAGGAACATATACAAATAACACACTACATAACAATATCAATGATGTCATCAGACAGAATAAAATAGAATTCCAAATGAATTTTCACAAATTATAAGCCATATATTCAGAGAAGACAGAGACTTAGTATGAATATTCTAACTTTAAGCTAATAATATTCAGATGGGGGATCTAGACCCTCTAACATGGAAACAAAATCCTCCTAGTCTTGCTTTTTTTAAGTTAACCTGACTGCTATTACCTTCCTTCTCTATTGAGCCTTAGATGACAGCTTTGTAAAAATCTCATTAATTTTGATATATAATAAATATTTAAAAGATGCTTCTCTCACTCTTAACTACAGCAAGAAAAATTTTCAAATTTTAACAATTTGTATTTTCATTTTGTGAGAACCCTGAGGAGGACAGTTGGATTAAAAACCTTGTGAAAGACTGTCTTGATTCATTTATTTTTTATAAAAAGTTTCTGACATAAACTGGTATTTTATCAATGACTATCAGAGTTTAACTTTTTGACACTATTCATTGTATATGATACACAAATAGGTACCTAAAAAAAGTATTTATTATTGATGAGAATAGTGTGATGTTTCCTAGGCTCTGAACACCCCAGGATGGAACATGATTATTTAATTTTCTACTTTACTTAGCTAAAGGGGAATCCTTCCTTTGTGTGATCTACTGGTCCCCACATCCCCCCATTTCCTCCTTCATTCTCCATTGGAGGACTATCCCTTCTATCCTGAGCTAGAGTACTATTTCCCCAGCTGGGAGTAGGGAGCATTTGGACAAGTGCGTACAGTCAAGAGGAAGTTTATGAAGAACAACGCCCATATTTCTAGAAAGTATATAACACTGCCTTCCACAGTAAAGCTACTTTTGAGAGGCTACCATTACCCCATCCCATACAATTCTCTGCTCTATTTACCTTTTAAGGTTAGTGGATAAACTAACTTTTATACTATAGGAAAGAGGGGGATTTGACAGGATAGTGGGAACACTTACAGGTTTCGTGAAATTTTATAGAAGCTATCTGAACCATTATCCTCAAAATAAACTGAAATGTTTCTAAATGAAAGGAGTTTTAATAATTACCTGTAAAAAGGAAGAAGATCAAGACCATTATCATAGTATAACCAAAGTACAAAATTGTACTGGCTGTTCCTATGATTTGTAGCTTTGAAAAGAAATAGTGTATAGCATAAATTAAGAAATATACTGCAGTGAAGCCACTGGTGAGGAATGAACGCCATTGCCAGTGATAATCCTAGGAGGGGGGGAAAAAACACCCATCAGTAATAAGAAACAAACAGTATTTCATTAAAGAGACTGAAGAAATAAAGTACAGATTTTCCAAATGTCCAATTTTAGCCTTTAGTTGCAAACCCACTAAACCCTTTTCTTTAAACAAATTATGCCGATTCTTTTTGAATCTCTATCACATTTCTGCATATAACTCATCCCTCCAGAATAGAACTCTTTTGTTTAATATGGAAAAATAATTACACACACACACACACACTCCAAACCTCAAACAAAACAAATTAAGAATTAAGCAAGTGACAGTGTTTAACAACATAAAGAACTTCCTACCCACAAACTCCTGCTTCTGTGCTTAGAGTAGGGAGTATTATTTTCACTTGTTTTGGGGGGCAAAAACCAAACCCTTTTCTAAAGGTGCTAAGAAGAATCAAAATCCTTTTCTCTTCTCTACCTCCTGTCAGTGTTCATAACCAGAAAAGTGTTTACAAGTCTGGCCAAATGGGAAAGAAAAAAAAAATCAAACCGTCAAAGACAGTTATATTTGAGTCACATCCCCCCACCTCAAAAATTCCACATAAACATAAAAAAGTTACTGATAGGTTTCCAGATTATTCTTCTCTATTTATAAATTTTAGTTTTATATATTAGAAAGAATTAAGTTAGGTATGGTCAAGCCTGCTTTCAGTTCCCATTGAGAGAATTAAGCAAAGTAGGTTTAAATAACAATTTGGTGAGATAACTTTTTATTTACTTTTAGGAACCCTTTTAAAGGAGGTAAAAACCAAAAATTTGCAAAGAGATTGGACCTTTAGTGGATCACAGAACCTGGAAACTTTCTAATGTTATTTAGACTTTCATGGTATGGATTCATTTCTACTAACAGGGAGATGTCTTCTCTAACAGAATAGTCATCCAAATAAAATTGTCAAAACATATTACAAAGCCAAATATAAATACTGTTAGTATAATCTAAAACTCCATTCCTTATATCATTTGCTATTATTAGATAACTCAGATAATGATAGGGAAAAGCAAGAGAAACAATATAGTAAATCAGAGGTGTAGAAACTCTCCTCCTTTCCTCACAAAAACTTCTAAACGGGCCCAAAAAAGATTAGAATGTAACTCGGAAATGTTTAAGAAAATAAAGTTATAATGTAACAAAGATAATGTTAAATTGTGTTTTTCTAAGTCACTATGAGGTGTGCAGGGATCTGTTTCTCTTTGAGTTTGACACTACTTTAATAAATGATGCAGACAGGCACTAAAGAAAATTTCTAATGCACTTCTTAACCAGTCTAAAATAAAATTATCTTAAGAGCACCATATTTAAATCATTAATAAAATTCTCCTTTTATAAGACTGTTTTTGGGGGGCAGGTAGGTAGCTCAATGGTTGAGAGAGAACCAGGCCTGCAGACAGGAGATTCTGAGTCCAAATCCGGTCTCAGAAACTCAATAACTATGAGACCCTGGGCAAGTCACTTAACTCCCACTGCCTAGCTCTTACTGCTTTCTGTTTTGGAGCCAACACATAGTATTGATTCTAAGACGAAAGGTACAGGTTTAAAAAAAGAATTGTCCTTTCCTTTAGACTAAATGGAACAAGAAATACAAACTTTGATCTTTACATATGAAATTTTCAAAATTAGTTTAAAATACTATAGCACTCGCCTAAAGCTCCTTAAGTATAAAGATGTCAAATCAATTGAGAGCAAGTATTAATTCTGATATTGTCTTATTTTGTGACAGCTTATGTTATGAATCTATAGCTCAGCCCTAGCAGCCATCATCCAGGGAAGTGAGCCAGATATCTCCCCTAACTGCTACATCCAGGGCAAATTAGCCAGCAGCTTAGCTGAAGTAGCAAGGCATCCAAGGGAGAGATAAGAGGCAGAATGTGCTAGCAAAGTTCAACCACCACTATCACTCTGACTACAATTTCCTGAGACCCTAATGAAGACAGTCCAGACGCTAAACCCAAGTGCCTTAGGAAGAGCAATGTTTGCAGTCCAGTACCTGTAAGCAACATCCTAGGAAATCTCACCCCCTGTATAGATGCAGCTTGGCACCTGCAGGAGCTATAGTCACAGCTAATAAAGACCCAGAAATAAAAATTCTTGTCACCAAAAGTCCTGGCCTTGTCAAACAATTCAACATCAAAAACTAGTGTGATTTTTTAAAAAAATAAAATGACATTAAAAAAAGCATTACTATGTGCTTTGCCACTTCATCCTATGGGGCTCTTCCATCTGACTTGCAGCTAAAACCTTTTCTATGTGTTATCTCCCATATTAGAATGGGAGTTCCTTGAGAAAAGGAATTGTATGACTTTTCTATTTGTATCTCTAGTGCTTTGCATACTGTACTTAATAAAAGTTGCACTCATTCATCCATATGGGTGATTCAGAATGCTTAATCTTAGCCAGATGAAACTGGGTTAAGGCTGATTTTGCCCAACTAAGGCTAGTTCTCTGTCAACTACAGTGCTAGATACATGTTTCACTCTTCTTGATCTTTTTTAAGTAAGTATTTAAGAAAAGAAATCTGCAAAATTTATAATTCTTAACCAGCATGCCAATGACGATAGAGGCAATATGGTAATTGGTGTTTTGGGGAAGTCAAACATTTCAAGACTGTTTGAGTCCGCAATGAAACAAAATCATATGTTCTCAAGTACAGTGTGAAATGTGAATGAAAAAAAAATTTTTTAAGTCAAGAATGGACAAACTATTACTTCAAAACAGTCTAATTAATCCTCATAAAACAACCAACTAAATGTTCAGATCGCCTGAACTACTGCTATAGGGATTGTTATTTGTTCCTCTATTGAATGTTAAGTGCTTCTAAAAGTTGGAAGAATAAAGATTTTAAAAATCTTGTAACCCTTGCTAAGAAGGAAATATGCTCAATACGGGCAAGACTAAATACTAATGATGGCTAAAAAATAATCTTTTCTTAATGAAACACATTTTTTTATTCAAGGATATACCAGAATCACTTTCTTAAGTTCAGATGAACCATAAAGAAATGTTTATCTTCATTAGACTGCAAAACAACCACTCTCAAATGTTTGGGGGATTTTTTTTAAATAGCCAATGGGGCATGGAAGGTTTATCCCCATTGAAAGAATTTTCATAAATACTTAAAGAAGAAGAAACCAAATTGTTCTGGAATTTAAATGGAGATGGAACATCACAAGAGGACCCCTCCTCACCATATCATGCTTCCCTCATGATTATGAAATTAACCTGAGATGGATATAAATATGCTTCAATGGGCTGTGAACTTGATGATGATGGTGGTGATAATGTTGTGATAATAGTTAGCAAAGCACTTTAAGATTGATAAAACTATACAATTATTATCTTAACCTCTCAACCATTCTAGGGGTGTAGATGGGGGTAGGTGCTGTTATTATACCCATTTAAAAGATGAAGAAATTGAGGTAGACTAAGGTTAAAGTGACTTGTCCAGGGATAAACATCTAGTGCTTGTGACAGGATTTGAACTCAGGTTTCCTCATCTTTGTGATGTTCTTTCTAGTGTGCCAAGCAACTGCCTCTTACATGATTTAAAGGTCTCTGAAAACCTATGAGCTACAAGCAAATATTAACATTGGAAAATGGACTTGCTCAAAGACTTAATAACAGAAGTAATAAAAGTGTAGTTTCACAATAAAGAATTTTAAAAACTTATCAAAATCTGATGAACTCAATGTCAAATCATACAAATCAAAGCAACTGCAATAAGAAGAACATCATTATATTTAAGCGATTCAAAAATGTATAAGGCTTATTATTATGTGAATAAATTTATTTTAAATTGTCCCTGGCAATTTGTATAACACTGTAATTTTTCAGTTTAGTAACAAGTATTTTGTGTAATCCACAATTAAAGCTATTAGATCTGTCCTGAAGATAACATCAAATTTTTACCTGGTAGATGATCTAAGAAACATAGATAGAGGACTTCATTATCAAATTTCTGTGTAAGTCTACATATGTTCAAAAAGTCCTCAATGCCAAAAAACTAATGCAACTCAATGAATTAGAGAGTTGTATTTTAATTGATTTCATTGCCTAATGACCTTCCTAAAGAAGTTTTAACTTTGGAATCCATACATGCCAAATCTTGCTAAGATGAACTTAATTAGAGCATATAATGAATAAAATTATACATAGAAATAAATTATGCACAGAATAAAAATTATGTATACTGTTTAAAAATGAGCATAGCTAAAGATTACTAATACATACCTCCGCACACAGATGGAAATAGCAAAGTAGAATTGTTGCCTCAGAACATGTAATAACCAAAATGATAAACACCAGAAATAGGAAGCCAAACATATAATACATCTGATGAGACCTAAAATGACAAAATGTCAATTTGAAATTGAAATAATTTTTCTATATTAAAAAATGTCAAATTAACTAGTCACTTCTCAAAGTTATAAAAACCAACCTAACAAGTCAAAAAGAATACTAAGGCCTATTAAAGTTGAGGAGAACAAAGAAGGGGAGAAAAAGCAATTTCATTTACCTAGGACCTAAAACAGAAACTCAATTTAGAATATATAACTAATTTTTTGTTTCTTCTACCTTTGGCATTAAAGTTGATACCAATATTGCCTAAAAATATATAAAAATGAAAAAGTTTATAGTTTGGTACATACCCTAAAGTTAAATATTCATAAAAATTCATTATTCACCTAGAAAAATCAGGCTTATTCTTTGTTATCATGTCATGCCATTTTCAACAGTAACTGTACCAGTGGAATTCATCATACAATGATCATAACATAGCATATTAGTTACCTATGGTATTTTGAGGATTACCAGAATGTATACAACAGGAAATCAATAGCATAGAACTTTCTTCTTCATAGAAAAGGATCTTTTGACAATTAAAGATTTCTGCTTATTGGATAACTGTCTACATTTGTTATATCCATAATAGTATTTTTAATATATCAACCCTATTGAGCAAACAGTAAAGTCATCATCTAATGTGATATTTCTGAGAATGAAGTCTTTGTAGTTAGCTTACCAGATACTATTCAGAATAAAGAAAAGTTGTATAAAGATGCACCCAAAGGGCAAAATTCCTCCCATAATAATACCAGGTAATGGTTTTGTGTAAAATGATTGTTCAGGAATCTGACGAGGGATCTGATTGGTACGGACTGGATGTTCAATGGCCTTTAAGAAAAGAGGAAAGGAATAATTATATATCCATTTAAAATATTCTCTGTACTGGACTATTTGCCAGCTTTTCCCTTAGCTTCCATGCTGACACTAATGGTAAGAGAAGTCTACTTAAGTCATCAAACTGAAATTTGTATTTAAAAGCAATGAACTAGAGACCACTAAGTGCTATATTCAGATCTGGCTTACTGGATTAAGTCACCACTGTTTCCAGCAGCTATCCACTGACTAATGGCTTTAGACAAAGTAAGAAACACACAGAAGTAGATAATGTAGTACTGTGCAAATAGTAGTTAATAACAAGGTACAGCTAGAGTTTTCTTTTTAATTATATACTTATTGCGGAAAAAAATCAGCTAGTACTGAAAACTTTGTCAGTGTATTTTTTCATATGGAGATGGAATACTGTCATCTTTACTAAAATTGCTCAATTTTATTAAGAACATAGTGAATACAATGAGGCTGTATGAAGCTTTATGACCATGGGCTATTGGTGATAAGCTCAATTATTGTCCCTTTCATAACACACTACATGACACCGTGAAAAAAAGGAAATTAAAAAGTACCTAAACATATTCATTTATGGGTAGAGATGTTCATTTTTTCTGTAAAGGGTTTCAGAAATGCACTCTATAATTTCAGTTCAACACAGTGATGCCAAATTAGCATACTTTAACAAATGTTTTGACTATTAGTACTTTTATTTCATTTGTTGTTGGATGAATAGGTTGAAGGAAACTGAACTTAAAATTTTATTTATGTGCATATACATACATAAATAGTAACTTCATTCTTCCCTTATCATACAAAAGAACATTTTTGGGAATATAATTTTGCAACAAACTTATTATTTAAGGAAATGAACCTTTACAGTCATATTAAGTCTTAAATTATAAATGAAAATATTTGTCAGTATGCAAAGTAGGCAGAGTAGTAAAACATACTCTATAAGACATACATTTACTAATATATGACTTCATGGATATATTTAAGTGAGAATGGGAGCAGAATAGACAGAATATCATGGAAGTATTGATGCCATACTTTCTGACAGTTAAAAAAAAAGCACTGCTCAAAACAAGTTTGTGGACTCAATAAACTAAGAATTCATTAAATTCCTATGAAAACCTGATAAAGCAGGAAAGATAATAAAGAATTTGCTTCTTTTAAGCTGTCAAATCTCTTAAGATCTGAATAGAAAATTGCATTTTTCATATACATACATGTCTGTGAACTCACATTTTTCTTAAAACCAAAGTAGGCACCAATAAAAGTCAGTGGCACTGAAATGCAAAACCAAAGGGCCAATATGGCAACCAGAGTCCCAAAGGGAATAGCTGCTGAAGATCCTTCTCCCCACAGAATCAGGTTCATTATAAAGAAATCAGCAAACACAATCCTGAAAAACACAACGGTTTTTTTGATGGAAGAACATGAGAAAAGTAAAAAAAAAATGATATTAAATCACTACATGAATAATCATAGGTTAAACTGACCCATACCATTCACATAGTTGTAAGAAAACATCAAATAAAGATGTCAAACTTTGATCACTGTAAATCATCTGGGAATGAACTGTCCTAAATAATTCTATACATTTTATTTAACATTTTAAAGGATATATTTCTAACATGCTATTTGTTTCCCTTTTCTAAATAATAATATACTTCCTCTTTTTGTAGTAGCAAAGAATTGGAAATTGAGGGGATGTCCATTAATTGAGGAATGGCTGAACAGATTGTGGTACATGTTAGTTACAGAATACTATAAGAAATTATAACCAATATGATTTCAGAAAAAGCTGGAAACATCTGTAGGAATTTATGAAGAGTGAAATAAGCAGAACTGGGAGAACATTGCACATAACAAAAATATTGGACAATGATTATCTGTGAAAACTTGGCTATTCTCAGCAATGCAATAATCTAAGACAATCCTGAAAGACTTATGATGGGGAATGCTATCCACCTCCAGAAAGAACTGTTGAAGTAATCTTTCACATCAGTGTATTCATGATTTTATTTGGGGGTTTTGGTTATGTATGACTTGGTTCTTACAACAATGACCAACATAAAAAGTGTTTTGCATGACAATAAAGATAAATTTTTTTAAAAAAAGTAAAAACATGCTTCCCTTTCCATATGGATGTTATACTTAAGTTTTACTGATAATAAAGGATCACTATCAGGAATATCAACTATTGTATGCTATAGATATATATGGTATAGAAATAGAAATTTGCTTTCTGTTTTTTGCCTATTTCTCAAGAATGGAGTGGGTGTGCAGCTTCATTGGCAATATAAAATAGCTACCTGCCTTCCAGAAAATCATTTTCAAGGTTACCGATCAGTTTTCTTTGACTTGTCAGCATTTTTCAAAATAGTATATGTTATTTCTGCATCACTTGAATGATAAACTGTATGCAATTCTTTGTCTGCTTGTATGTACTTGTTTGCAAGGTGTGAAGGAACAGTTTCATCATTTCAAGGATTTGCATAATTATACTCTGGAACAAACATACAAAGCCTAATAATTTATTATCATCACATATGCGAGGTCAAAATTTTCTACATGATAACTTACACAATAAATTAATGTTTGACTCTGTACAGAATTCCAGGTACAATAAAATGTCTTCTTTATAATACTACAGCAAAGTCCTTTAGAGTCAATGAATGATAAATCAACATTCTCATGGAATCTTTTTTTTAAATAGCATTTGATATTCTGAAAAACTAGTCCTAAAATCAATGAACATTAGGAGAGCAAGAAAACAGTAACTATACTCATGAAGACTTCCTGAGGATGAACACATTTTTCTAAAAGCAATTAATAGTAATCATAAACCATACATTTACAGGTTATAAAAATTATCAATGGACATTCGGATTCAGTATTTCATTTATTCAGCACAACTACCCTGTGTTGATTAACAATGATTATCATCATTTTATAGAAGATGAAACTGAGCCTTGGAAAAGTTTGGTGGTGCAACTGGAACTGAAATATAGGTCTGCTGAATTCTAGCTCAATGTTCTTTTTATTATACTACACTACCTACTTGCCTTTATCTAACAACAGGTTAGCTTTGCTATCTTCAAGTAAGTATATATGTTATCAGAATCAGTAGATTCTGAAATTACATTTCTATGAATCTACTAAAGATACAGACTAGTTGGAAAAATGTCTGCTTCATAATGCATTAGCTTAATTATATAAGAAATGGGTAATGTGAATTTTTTTTTAAAAACCTTACCTTCCGTCTTGGAGTCAATACTGTGTACTGGCTCCAAGGAAGAAGAGGGGTAAGGGTGGGCAATGGGGGTCAAGTGACTTAAAAAGGGTCACACAGCTGGAAAGTGTCTGAGGCCAGATTTGAACCTAGGACCTCCCATCTCTAGGCCTGGCTCTCAATCCACTGAGCTACCCAGCTGCCCCCTGAATAATGTGATTGTTAACCCCCCCTAGAAACACATTAGAGGGAATCAGGGGGGTGAGGCAGGGGATATGGAAACTCTGATCTGTGATTTTATTGAGGTAGGAAATTTCAGATGTGGAAAATTTCACTAATGTAGCTCCTTAACTTATCTATAACTTAGTTTCAGAGACTTGCTGAGACCCATAAATGATTAAATGAGTTGCCCATGGGCATAAAGATAACACAAGTCAGGGGCAGAATTAAGATCTGTCTGAATCCAAGTCCCACACTACTATTCCAGGCTAAGAGTAACTCCAACATCTGCAATATATAATTTGTTCTTATTTTGTTTAAATTTGGGGGCCCAAGTTTTAAGTCCTGGCTCCTACTCCTACGAGCTATACAATCACTGACAAATTATTAAACATGAGTGTGTTTCCTTTGCCTATAAAAGGGGGAGAATAATATGTTATTTATCTTAAAGGGTTGTTGGGAATGAAGTCCTTTATAAACTTTAAAGCACTATGCATAAGTGAGATATTGATATTTTTATTCTAATTATTAGTTGCCAAGGCCCAAGTTGGCAAGTAGTATTCAAACCCAGTTTCTTCAGCATAAGAAAACTTCTCAGAAGATAAAACTGCTGCCAGAGAGAATTTCTTTCTTAAGAAAAAAAAATTTTTTCTTATAGTGTCACTCTTTAAAAAATACATTTACAAATCTGCATCAAAGTAGAATGCTTAGACCCCACTTCACAAAACTCAGAAAAGAGGATCCTCTAGGGCAGCCATTTGGCTCAGTGAATAGAAAGCTAAGTAAGAGACAGGAGACTTAGGCTCAAATATGCCTCAAATATTTCCTCCCTGTGTGACCCTGCATAAGTCACTTTACCCAAACTATCTAGCCCTTACTGCTCTTCTGCCTTGGAACTGAACTTAGGATTGGTTCTAAGGCAGAAAGTTATTTTAAAAAAAAAAGTAGGGTATACTCTGACCCTTTTAACTGAGAATCAGTAATACTTTATTTAAAGTGGTATAAGTGTTCTAATTTAAGTAGGTACTTAGCACAGTTCAGCATAATAGCTGAAGATAACTCATAATCTTCAAGTTGAACAACTATCTTTATGAACCCTGCTATCTATCCCATAAGGTAGATCAATAATACAATAATCCATAGATGTTTTATGGGGCTCATCCATTTCAAGTTATATATAAATGTCAATTTTTCTTTTAACGTAGCATAGCTTCCTTATACTTTTGGGTTTTGTCTTTTACTAGAAATGTGGAATCCATAAGATAGTTTGTACAATGCAGTGAAAAACTTAATTCTGCAACTTATATATATACTGGAGTGTATGACAGATTTATGCCTTCTCCTTATTGCTGTAAAATGAATGACCTCTCCCCCAATGCCCAATTGCTTAAATGTGTCATTGGGCATGCTCTTGGTATAACATCATTAGGGGTCTGAGTTGCAGGAGGCTAGCTGTTTGGCTTTTCCCCTATAGTCTATCCTACATACAGCTAGAGATTTATCTATGCTTTTGCCTTCTAGGGCTATTGAAGTATAGGTAACTGTTTGCTCTCCCACATACTGTAGAACTATTCAATTCTCCGTCTCTATTGCTGGCTCTTTTCTTTTAGATTGTCTGGTGCTAGCTATCCTGGTTAACTGCTTGTGATCTCTACCACTGCTGCCACCTCTCACATAATAGGTGCTTGATAAGTGACTGTTGCATTGATTCCCTGTTATATGCTTTTTTTCCCCTTTCTTGTCTCTTCTAAGGTCTCCTGTGGTCTCTCCTGTACTTCTCAGTTTTCAGGAGAAAAGGCTGGCCCAGGTTTTTACGAACACTGTCAGCCAATCAACCTGCTCCTTTCCTTCTGGTGAGGGAAAAGTCAATCATAGCCTGTTAAAGCACAATCTTGAGCTTTTCTTGGCTATTTTTGTTGTTGCTAGGAGGTTGGAAGCTTTTGTCTACCTAAGCTTTTTTTTTTCTGCCTAACTTCTGAATTATTCTAGATATGTGAAGATATCAGATATAGGCTTTCAGAGGTTTTACTAGTCTTTATTCCTTGATCTAATGAGACTGGATTATTAGGAGTTAATATTCTTTCTTAGAAGACAGGAATGCATGCTTATCTCAACTATCTTCAGGAGGGAAGTTTTTATTGTAATTAAACAGAAAATTTTAGACATAGGGTACTACAGAACAATTGTAATGTGAAATGAGAATGAGCATCGGAATAATTTTTAAGAAGAGAAAAAACTTCCAGCTAAAACTTACTTGCCAAACTAGAAGCACTTAATTTTACAGATAAAAATAGTTGTTGAATAACCTTCCCTTTGAAGTAGAACAAAGCAGTAATTATCAAAATGTACTATTAAAAAATAGAAGTTGATACAGGAGTAATGAACGTTATACAGTACAGTGTTTAACAAACCCAAAGACCCTCCAAATTCATTATCTGACAAAAACTGCTGGAACAACTAGAAAGTAGCAGGAATTATGTATAGATCAAAGCCCACATCATAAACTAAGATAAGCTTAAAATGGATATGTGACAAGATATAAAAGGTGACAGAATAAAAGAGAGGAGCAAAGAAAGACATATTTTCAACTATGGTCAGAGGAAGAGATTATAAAAGATAAAATAGAGATTTTGATTAAAGTTTTTCTTTAATAAATCAATGTAGTTAAAATTATAAAGTAAACAATTAAGAAAAAATATTTTGCAGCAACATTTCTTTAATAAAAGTCTGGCACATGATATATGAAGAAATTATTCAAATATATGAAAACAAGAGCTATTTCCTGACAGACAAATGATCAAAGGATATGAACAGGCAATTTTCAAAAGGAGTCCAAACTATCAAAAGATTATTAAAATACCACAAATATTTAATAAGAGAAAAAAACAATTAAAAAACCCCCAAAGCTTCCATTGCCTATTAATTGGAAAAATGACCAAAAAAAAGAAAATGACAGTTATTAGAGGAATTGTGGGAAAACAGGCACATCAATGCATTGTTGTTGTTTTTAACCCTTACCTTCCAAATTAGACTCAAAGCTGTGTATCGGTTCCAAGGTATTAGAGTGGTAAGGGCTAGGCAATAGTAGTTAAATGGCTTTCCCAGAGACACAAACCTAGGAAGTGTCTGAGGTCAGATTTGAACCTAGGTTCTCCCATCCCTAGGCCTGACTCTCAATCCACTGAGCCACCCAGCTGCCCTCCATTAATGCACTATTGGTGGAACTGTGAATTAGTTCATACTTTCATACCCAGAGTCACTAAACTGTGCACATACTTTTTAATCCAGTGATACTTAGACCTATACTCCAAACAGATCAAAGAAGAAGAAAAGGACACAAATTTACAAAATATAGCAGCAAAATTTTTTATTATAGCAAAGAATCTGAAACAATATCAATTGGAGAATGGCTGAACAAATTATGGTATATGAAGGTAATAGAATATCATTGTGCTATAAAATCACAAAAGCAATGGCTTCATAGAAAGCCAGTATGATTTGTTTGTATGAAGTAATGCAGAGTGAACTGAGTGAGCAGAATCCAAAAAAATCATGTAAACAATAAAATCAAACAACTATGAAGGACTTAAGAAATCTGATCAATAAATAAGATAGTCAACTACAATTCTAAAAGATAAATCAAAGACTCAAGATGCAGAATCAGGACCATATCTTTGAACATGGTCAAGGTGGTGATTTTTTTTGCTTGATTATGAGCATTTTTAACAAGGATTATTGTCTTGCCTTGCCACCCCTCTCCCATAACAGGCAGGTAACAGAGTTAGAAGAGTTGTTATGAAAGAAAAGAAAGGAAGGGGAAAAAAATCAGATGGTTATTGAAAAAAATATTTTTAATGCACTGTAAAGAAGAACTGAAGGAAACAAACAAGGCAGTTTTCAAATTTAAGTAATGAATTTATTATATATTTAAAAGTAAAAGATGCATGCTCATTTTATTTAGTGTTTAAGTTCACAAAGAAGTGTTTTTAAATTTAAAAAATTTTAGAACAATTTCTGCTCTACCCCCATTTAACTTTCTTATTATACATGAAGATGTTGGCAGAAGAATTCACTTACCCCGGACAAAGAAATGATGTTAGTAATACGTTTGTTTTCCATTTCTCACCACCAAATGCTACAGAAGAAAATAAAATTATAGAAAATATAGTCTTTTTTTTAAAAAAAGAGAATATAACATACAAGTCTTCTAGTTATTATGTTTACTATTAAAACAAAGTACCAAAGTCATGCAAAGACTTTGTAAAAAACATTTTGCTTCCCTACCAGTGGAGGGTTCAAAATGGGGAAAACCCTGAAAGTTCTATATTGGGGCTCATTTATCTTCTAGGCATTTTTATTTCAATGTAATATGAAGTCTAAGATCAAAAGTACAAGAGGGCTGACTTGGTGAAGGTTTGTGTGTTGGGATGGCATTAAGGAAAACTCCGTTCTGTTCTGTCTAAGGATGTGCTGTATCCTTAAAGCACATTTCATCAGGTTGCCTGAGAATCAATCAGAAGTTAAATGGATTTGGGATGTGTGAAGTTGGAAAAGATGAAAAGGATTGAACAATGTCTATTTGACAGAACAAAAGAACATTGGGAAAGCTCTATACCTATATTCTCTCTTTTCCAGAACTTAAGTCAATCTGATTCAACCCACAAGTGAATGAGAATAATTCCCATTATTTCTCCTACTTCTGCCTTCGGAGAGGGAGAACAAATATAATCCTTCTTCAATACTATAGCCATTAGAATACTTAAAAGATAGTTATCATGTTCCCAATGACACTTACTTGGGTACTTCTTTTTTTTTTAAACCCTTACCTTCCATCTTGGAATTAATACTGTGTACTAGTTCCAAGGCAGAAGAGTGGTAAGGGCTAGGCAATGGGGGTCAAATGACTTACCCAGGGTCACACAGCTGGGAAGTGTCTGAGGCCAGATTTGAACCTAGGACCTCCCGTCTCTAGGCCTGGCTCTCAATCTACTGAGCTACCCAGCTGCCCCAGCTTAGGTACTTTTAAACATTATACTTTTTAACAATGATAGGGATTGAAGAGTTTGTTGTGACTAGATTAATATAGCACCATTATAACCTATTATTATGCCTTCACTGTACAGAAAATTATGCTGTAATGAGATTATACCTAATGTACATTATTTTAGTAATGCTAAGCTTAGCCAAGATCAAAATTCTAAAAGACAAGCTGTTTTCCCTTATAAAGAAATAACCATTTCACTAATTTGAATAAAACTATGTAATGGGGTCCAATTGTAGGAAAAATAAACTGCTATAACCCTTACCACTCCTGGGCTAAGGACGTCCCTAGCCTGGATGAAAAAGGAGGAGGGTTGGGCGTGGGGCTAGCAACCCCACCCTGTAAAAACTACATCTGCTAAAGAAACTGCAACCTAAAGTAGGGGCAGCTGGGCTAGCTCAGTGGATTGAGAGCCAGGCCTAGAGACAAGAGATCCTAGGTTCAAATCCGGGCTCAGACACTTCCCAGCTGGGTGACCCTGAGTGACCCATTGCCTACTGGTTGTGGCCCTATGCTCCTAGAAGGGAGTCCCAGGATAAAAAAAAAAAAAATTACAATTACAATTAGTGTTTTAACTATGTATTTTAATTTTTCTAAATAAATGAAAGGCTTGTTAAGTAATTTTAGAATCAAAGTTGTTTAAAGCCTAAGGCTTAAATAATTTGTTAATAAGAATATGAAAAGAAACACGTAGTGCTTACATCTTGATATCAAAGCCCAAAAGAAACATTTTAACTGCTAAATTGTCTTAACAAAGCTATAACCAAAAAACCACAAAGTTGACACTAACAAAAAGCTAAGCAAAATAGGCACAGAAAGCTTATAACTGACACTTTGTATACTTTTACTTCACCATTTGTTAAAAGGAAGCCAGCATGCTCAGTGAAAACTGGGTTTAACCTTTAATTTCCAATTACAAAATTCCTAACTTAAGAATATTACAATCTATACTAATGAGATAAAATACCGCTATTGATGAAAACATTCTAATTCCTGCTATACACAGATGGAACAATATAAATCAGGTGTCCTAAAAGTCTTGGTGTGGTTTTAAACTACTAGAGCTTAAAACTTTGGGATTATCCTGTATTTAACTTTTGGCAACTATTGCTGGAGAAAATGTTAAATCCTATATTTTATTATTTTCTGAAAAATAACTCTTACTATGGTCTTTTATTTCCTCATGCAGGTATATTGCAAATCTGAACATACTGGGATGATTACTCTTTTATTTAAAAAAAAAAAAGGCAACAGAGCTTCTATAAATACTGAGTTTCTAGGGGAAGATACTGGAGATATTTCAGTCCTTGACATAGAAAAAGTCAAAAAGTCAAGCAACTTCAACTTAAAATATTAGGTATTACTGATAACAGAGGATCCAATAGAAATAAAACCTAAGCAGTTCTGAAATTATAATGTAAATCAATGGAAAGAGCACAGCATTTTATTTATATACTTTAAAAAAACAAATTTGTATGCCAAATTATTTTGACATCACTCTCACAGCAAACTGTACAAATTTACAAAAGAAATACTATGATAAATCTGGACTAATGAACTTATACATCCATTTATTTTACACAGCTTTTACTTACATTTATAGAACCTGGCAGCAACATAACCTGCTGGAGTTCCAAGCAGCACCCATAGGACCACAGCACAAGTCATAAGAGCTCCTCTGTTAGCAGGTGACAAAAATCCGAGGCAAGCAAAAACTAAAAGGTAAAACTTAATTTGTCAAATATTAATGTTTTGTTTACCTGGTTTCCTTAGCTATTAATTGGTAAAATTGATTTTTTTAACGGGGAAACAATTAGAGGAATTAACACAGCATACATATATGTAGTTGTGCTTGGGTTTAGCATTATTTAGAGGATGTTCAATGTGATAAATGGACTGTCTAGTAAAGGTTCCTTATCACAGACAACCATATTTGATAGTAGTCAATTTGAAATTTAATGGTCACTATTGTTTTTATCAGTAGTCTAAAAGTATCATTTCCTTTAAAGGAACTGAAATGTTACAAGGTAGAGACACATGAGGGCACTCTAAGCAATAATTAATCAGGGGAAAAAACTCACTTTCAAAGTTATATGAAAATGATGAAAAATATTATTTTAATAATAATGATGGTCAGTATATGAATAACATTTTTAAGGTTTACACAAAGCTCTGCATATGTTATAGCAGTTTGGCAATAGTGAATTCTAGCCCAGTCTACCCTTTACTGCTCTGTAACATTGTATTAACTACTATGATAACGGTGATTATTCAGTATTCCTTCAAGACCCAAATCAAGCACCCCCTTTGACATGAAGCCTTTTCTATTTCCTCAACTCCTAGTTTTCATGCCACCTTCCACTAGCTTGAACTTTTGTATATAATTATGTAAAGGCTGCCTCACATGATAGACTAGGAGTTGCTTGAGAGAAATAAGAAGTTCATTTATTGTCTTTATACCCCCAGAAGCTAGCACACAGCAGATCCTTAATGAAGCTGGGTTGTGTCCAGGAGAGGCTTCTAATAGATCTGGGAACTTGGTAATATCTGAGAGAAAACTGTTAACTAAATGTTGCCCATTCAATGAACTAACTGATTTTGGTTGTCAGATAACTTCAGACTGTCCCAGGTTTCTGGCAGCTTTCCCCTGGAGCTTCTCATATGGGGGTAGGTCAGAAGAAAACAACTAAAAAGATTCATGACAGACTTTGAACTTTCCTCACATTCTTTTTCTCATTTAGTCTCTCCTTTTTGGTCACATCTTCTAGATCAAGAAAGCCTGTTTCTCTAATAACTGGCCTTGATGAGGAAGGAAAAAGACAGTAATGAAACTAAATAAAATTTTAAAGCAGGAAAAATTTGTCATTGGTGTCTACCACTTCCATTTCTTCATCACTTCCCCTTCACGGCCCTCTTATGATCCTTTCCAACTATTTCAATGCCTCCACATCCACCATGGCATCTTTCTTCATATATTATATTTCAAAATTACATCTCCCCACTCCTTGCCTAACTTTGCCACACACATTTTTCTGCCCAGTGAAGAAACACCTTCTATTCCCACATCTTGGTTGAGTTCAATGAGATGTCTGGTTAAGCTACTCTTAAGAACTGTTTTGGTAAACCTATGGCATGTATGCCAGAGAGGGATGCTCCCTCTCCATGTATGCCTGAGGACTACTCCTCACTCCTACTATCCTCACTCATTCCTCTCCAACCTCTGCTCTCTCTGAGATCTAGCTTGGTCCCTTGTCCTGAAGCTGCATAGTATACAATTTCATAGGGATCTAAACATTGAAAAGTCATACTTAGCTACAGGCTTGCTTTAAGACAGTGAATTCAAATTGATTATAGTTCACCTCCTAAGAGTTTAAATTGGTTTATAGTCCTTATTAAATCAATACCTAAAATCTGTTTGCAAATGCTTAGCCTTATAGCTTAGGCAGGTAGTTCTATCACACTGGATTAAGCGCTGGGTCCAGAATCAGAAATGTCTTGAGTTCAAATCCTGTCTCAGATACATACAGTTATGTGACCCTAAGAAGCAAGTCACTTAACTTGTTTTAGTTTCCTCAACTATAAATTGGGGATAAATAATAGGAAATTCAGAGTTAATGTGAGGATCAAATAAGATGATAATTTTTGACTCATAGTAAGCTCTATATAATACTAGCCATTACCATTATTATTAGTTTTTATTTGTTATAATTTAAAATAAGAGGGACCATTGGTTCCCACCAGAGAATAGGATTGAGCACTTAGAGCAGTGGTTCCCACACTTTTTTGACCCACCGCCCCCTTTCCAGAAAAAATATTACTTAGCATCCCTGGAAATTAAATTTTTTAAAAATTGTAATAGCAATTAATAGGAAAGATAAATGCACCTGTGGCCATCACGGCCCCCCTGGATCGCTGCAGCACCCACCAGGAGGTGGTGGTGCCCACTTTGGGAATCAATGACTTAGAGAAAACTAGTTCAACCCCTGCATTTTGCAGATTACAAGATTAAGGATTTAAATTCAGAGGCCATAAGGGCCATGGTAGCCAAACCATTCATTTTCAGAAAATAGGACTTAAGATTCAGAAAGATTAATTTAAAGTCATGCAAGAAACAGCAGTTAGGATCTAAATTCATTTTTTATGATTCTAAGTCAAGTAAACTTTCTCTCCTAAACTGAGGGGCCACACAAAGGGAGTTTCAATTTTAGGTCAATTCGTCCAATCCCCTCATTTAGCAAGCTGTTTTTCATATAAGTATTCGGTAAAACACTTCTCATTTTCTTTCTTTTTTACTTAACACTTACATAGAGTCACAAAAGTCATAATTAAAATCTGTGTCCCTGATCCCAGAAAGACTGAAAGCAGCATTCCTTTTCTTGGAGGACGGAAAATATCACCATGAACCAATTTCCAGCCAAATTCTTCCTGAGCATCTTCCTAAGAAGTAAATACAGTAAGTATTAAACTTGCAAGAAACGATCTCCCAATTCTACTTAGTACATAAATAATATAAATTAAAAAACCAAAATAATTAACAATAAAAGTTATTCCAAATTTGAAAGCAACAAAATTTCAACTTGGAATAAATACAGAAACTTTGTTCATGTTTCTTTTCCCAAAGTCAGAATTATGGTTTTAAATAAAATGCGGTTTTAGAAGAAACTTTGAAAAGATGATCTCCAAATCGCTAATAATTAAACTAGCACAAACTAAAGTAACTCATGAGTTTCTACCTCCTGCTACTTCTATGAAATATTAAATAACTATTAAAGACTTACCTAGGCAGCATACCAATAAAGCATTTTAAAAGTGACATCATTCTTAGGAAACAATCAAAGGGATAATTTTTTTGTGCATCTATGATGTGGGTGGCAGGGTTGCTCTGGCAGGGAAAAATCATACATAACTAGTTTCCCAATTTGTGGTAAGAGAGATACGAATAACTGAAATTTCCCTATCATCCTACTACTAGAAGAAGAACTTCTTATCATCTTTAGACAAATAACAAGTTGTTCCATTAAGACATTACAAGAGGCTAGCCATTTCACAAGTCTTTTATTTAATGAGCTTGTTATTCTAAAGTCCTATTCAAAATGATAAAAAAAAAAAAAATCTGCTTGCTTACCATCTCCAGGAAGGGAAAAGGAGGGAGGGAACAAGACAATCTGAATCATATAACTTCAGAAAACTTATGTGGAAAATTGTTATTACAAGTAATTGGTATAATAAAATATCTTTTACCCTCCCAAAAAAATTTGAAGTTCTAATTTATACAACAGAAGCTATGCCTTAGTTCCTGTAACATCAAATGCTTTTTTCCATAATGAAAATAAAAACCCATTATTCTAGTATTAGCTTTCAATTGATATATGTCATGTCTAAGGTTATTAATAGTATAAAATAGGAAGGCTGATAACACAACCTTCAAAGTTTGATTTTAATAGTGTCCCACAAATCTGACCTCAGACACTTCCCAGCTGTGTGAGCCTGGGCAAGGTCACTTGACCCCCCACTGCCTACCCTTACCACTCTTCTGCCTTGGAGCCAATAAGGGTTTAAAAAAAAAGTGTCCCAAGTGTCTTAGTATAGTTTTAACCTATTAAAATTTAAATACAGAGTGCATCAAAAGTCTTAGTGTAGTGACCCTACGTATCTGAAGGACTGACTGCACTGTTTCCCAGAGTTTGGGCTTTTTTTTTTAGAGTTTTTGTTTTTTAAAAGGATTTTCTAAGGGAAAAAAAAATGCTACTCTTATAGTCCAAGAGGTCTTTCCTGAGTTGTGAGTTGGCACTTATTTTCAAAAGAAGAATATTTGTACCTCAGGGGGTCTGTCAAAATTATTTTTAAAAGCAATGTTCATTTTAATTAGACATAAATGTTTGTTTTTATAATAATTCAAATTTTTTATTAGCTAATTCATCTACTTTGCTTTATTTCCTTCAGATTTAAGAAAGAAAACATGTCAGTGATAATTCTGGTTCTCTACAAAAACATGCTATAGGAGATAATTTCAATTATATGTATTATTGAGGTTACACGTTCTAGTGTGAACTTTTCCTCCACTACCTGGTTAATCTATATTGTCCCTTCGTTAGAATGGAAACTCCTTGAGGGCAAGAGAGTATTTTCATTTTTTCTTTGTTACCACAACACATATCATAGCTTAATATTAATACATGCTTGCTGATTAACTCAGTGTCAAATCAGTGTCATTAATTCTTTTGAGTAACAGACTAACAGAGGAGCCAAACACAGTACCTAACATATCTGTGGTACATATCTGTGAGAAAAGTGATAAGAGTGAGTAAAGAATGTATAGAGTCATTTACAGTAGAGAGTCAGGAGCAATGAAATAGCAGCTCTATGACTACAGTCTATTTACATTATATACTGAGTGACAGGGCCTAAGCGATGACCTTTACAAAAGGAAGCCAACACAAACTGAAGGTAGATAATGAGGCAAAAATATTAATGGAAAATCACTATCCTAGACTGTAAATTAAAAAACTGGTTCAAGGCCTAGTTCCACCATGGAACATATGACCTTGGGAGACTGATAACATATTTGTTTACATTTCCCCATATGATAAGTCTGCCTATACTTGCTTCACAGTGGAATCATAACATGAATATAAAAGAATATAGCAAAACTATTAAGAAGGTAGAAAGAAATGATCAATAAAACCTTCTTTTAATGTTTATTGTTTTGTATTTCAACTTTAAAAAGGTATAAGACAACAACAATTGAGACACAAGCTTCAAGTAACACTTAGTTGAAAAACCAATGAAGATTGAATATTCTATGGAACCAAAACTAATTTTGAAAATACTAAATGGAGATGGTGAAGAAAACAGAATAAGCATAAGGCTCAAAGGTGTAAAAACGAAAGTCAAGAACATATTTTAAAAGAATATCAAAGATGGTCTATGAAATTAACTTTGTCAGTTCAGCCTCAGGGAAAGAAAAAGTTGTATATACATATAATGTATAAAGCACATTCTTTAAGTGAAAATAAATGAAAAAAGTATGGGACATACTTTGAGTGCACCAAAAGAAAAGCAAACTGTATAAATATGAAATTAAAACTGCTTTGGGTGTCAATTTTCACTCAAAAATATAGGGCCTCACATGTAGAGCCTAGAAATTGGCACGGCTGATGACACAGTGATTTTAAAAAGAGTAAAGCTGTGATTGCTTCAAATAGTTACTTTTTCCTCTCTAATGTAATAGGATCTATATAGAATTAGTTTTTTTTTTTTAAAGATATTATGGGCTTTGAAATACTTGGCACCACCAAAGACATAAAAATGGATGTTTATTTGAAGATTTAAGATAAAACAAAAGTGTAAATTCATGAGCATAACTTTAAAGAAGATTCTTGCTAAATAATATTTAAGTTTATGAAAAATGAAAATAGGCAAAAACAAAGTAAAAATGAAAAAAATCAATCAAGACTATATAGGTAGTAGTATAATGTTTTTACTTACAGTTGAATCCATCTGATTATATCTTGCAATATCTTTATGAAGAGTTCTTAACATAATCATGGCTACCATTCCAGATAAGAAGAGAACAATCACCAGGGAATTCATTATGCTACAAGAAGAATTAGTACTTTAATTATTCTATCTCCAAAACTGGTTACTCTTCATAATACTGAAATAGGGTGTAAGGAAACTGTTACATATTGGAGGTAGACCTTAAACCCAGTCTCCCTGGTTTTAAGGCAAATTCTCAATCTTTCTCTAAGTGAAGGGTTCTTAAATCTTTTTTGGTGTCATGGGCCCCTTTAGTCTGGTGAAATCTATCAACCGCTTCTCAGAATAATGTTTTAAAAATGCAAAAAACAAAATATATAGGATTACAAAGGAAACTAATATTGAAGAACAATTATCAATATATTTTTAAAAACCAAATCCACAGGACTTCCCCCTACACACCTGAAATCAGATGCCAGGTTAAAAATCCCTGTATAAGTATAAAGGAGGGAACAAAATAAAGGAAGTAACTATTTGCAATCAAGGAAGTTTTTTGAAGATTAGACAAAACAAATTTATTAATGGAAAGGGTAATAAACTGGGAAATAAGAGAGGAAAAGAAATGCATTATAGGATTAAAGAATGACATGAGCAAAGGCTGAAACAAGCAAGAAATAAGAATACACTACTGTTCTCTCACCTAAACCACTGAATGTGTGTATGAGGCATGGATTCCAAAATATAGTCCCATCTGGAGGCCCATCTAATACGTTTTTCTTCCTGAGGGAAAAGATAAAATATAAATAGCTCAAAGCAAAAGTACATTAAGAAAATTGCAAAACAAGGAAAGATACAAAGCAAATGGAATGACAAGTCATCAAAGCACATAAAAGTGATCACATGTTATAGTGGCAAAAATGATGGACTGAGTATGAGGAAACATGGTTCAAATTCTACTTATGACAGTTTTAGCTACATGGCCAAAGGCAGGTCACTTAACCTCCCCAATCCTCCATTCCTTCATATGTAAAGTGAATGGAATTCTACTACTTGCAGAATATAATTCTTCTGACTCAAAGAAAGGTGCTTATGAATTGCTGTAGCAGAAAAAAGTTTCATCTTGCAGCCAATGTGGGGAGAAATCTCTCTGCCCTTTGCCAGCTAGTCTAGTCCAGATGATAAACTTAGTCTGTGTTTATATATAACTAAAGCTTTTCTAACATGGTGGGAAGAACCTTCCAGAATTAACACTGTTTTGACATCATTTTCAAGAACCCAAAGTCACTTCCATGCCATAATGAAGCACTAGAGTAGGACTGTTGTGGAGAAGTAACCACAATATAAGCCATGTTCAATGAAAAATTGAATTTTGGAGTTGGAAAGGAGATTAGTCCCCATGAGAAACAAAGTGAAGAATTAAGTCCCCTCCTTTATGCCAGGAATTATGCGAAGTACTTTACAATATCTTATGTGATGTTGACAGCAACCTTGTGGAGAAAACTGAAGCAGAGAGGTATTGAGTGACTTGTCTAGAATCACAGAGCTACTATGTGTCAGAAGTTGAATTTGAATTTGAACTCAGGTCTTTCTCACTCCCAGGACAGAGGTCTGTCCACACTCTGACTTAGTCACGTCTATTACACAAAAGGAAACTAAAGTTCAGACGTGTTCAGATTTGGCAAAAATCACACAAGTAGTTTAGTAACAGAATAAAGATTAGAACCCGGGTCTTCTACTGCCCAATCTTTGCTTCTTTCTTATTTAAATGCCATAGAAAAGATAAAAAATAAAAATCATTTCTAATAGTTTCCAGGAAAAATTTCTTCTGAATGTGGATTTTAATATATAAAACAGTATATTAATAATAATTATTAAATAATAATTTATTTTTAATAATAAAACTGTTTCTTTAATAATAAATGGTATAATAATAATTACATTATTAATAGTTAATGTATAAAAACTTTAAACACCTATAATTAATTTGCATATTTTCAGGTTATATGAACTTTCATAATACTCAAATTAATAAAACAAAATTATCATTGCTTTCTGCAACAAAAGATAATGCTACAAAATGATGTTAAAATGTTTCACCGCTAGAATATTACATAAACAAAAAATATTATATCACTACCAGTGATGGTGAACCTATGGCACTCCCCAACCCCCAGAGTTCATTACTAGAAAGGCAGAGGGACTCTGGCAGAGCTACTCCCCTCCCCCTCTCCACAGTGCCTGACATTTTTTCACATTCCCCACCCCTCTGCCCAGCAACCAATGGGAGAACATAGGGGGTAAGGTAGGCAGCTCACAGAAGTCAGAGCTGGAGAAGGGCAGGGCACCTGGGCCAATCCCCTCCCCCCTCCACGGGGAGAGGCATACCCAACATGGATGGGGGGCGGGGAACACCAGAACTTTGGGAGGGGGAGGGAGGGCCTAAAAGGTTCGCCATCACTGATCTAGACCTACTAAACTGTACTAATTAGTAGAACTTGAGCTGTAATAATTGTGCAAGTTAGAAAACTTTTGAGTTAAATCCCCCAGGTTTAAATGAACATCAATTTCCTAGCACTTCTTGAACAAACTTGAACAAAACTCTCAGAGTACAGAATACTTGCAAACTAAAATTACTTGACATTTTGAAAAATCATTTATCAATTCTTAATAGTTTTGTTATTTGCAAGTCAAGTATTACTTGTTTAGAATAATTTTAAAATGAAAATTCAAAGTAAAATTTTATATTATACTAAAGAGTACTCACTACAAAATTAACTGTATAAGTATAGGCAATTTTGATCTCCCCAGTAGCCTTATTGTTTATGTCCATTGGAGGTCCAGAACAATCAGGTTTCTCTGTTTGTGTATGTTTGAAACTGTTAAGAAGAAATAAACATTTAAGCAAAATGTTAGAAAAAGTGAATCTTAAGGAATGTGATCAATTAAGCTAATAGATTTTGTGTATTTTATAATGCTAATAAACATCACATTATTTATGTCACCTTCAACAGTACAAATATATTTTCATGTAGTCATAAAAGCCAATTCAAATAAATAACTATGCAATATAATTACTCTAACAAAATTAAGGACAAATTTAGATATGAATACATTTGAATAGCACCAAATTTATAAGAAATGTTGAGGTTTTTTCCCTAAAATTAGCTAATTTCTTGTCATGACATACCTTTCTTTAATAACAGAAGTAGGAGATAATTAATCTTGGAGAAGACAGTGAGATTAGCAAGGAAAATATTTTAAATTCATATTTTATCAAAGGATTTCACAAGTGATCAAATGCCTTCAAATGTTATATGTTAACTCAAAAACACCAAGAAATATTCTTTTAATATATCTTCAAATAGTAGAGTGTGAACATTAGGGGTTTTAAAAATTAAAGTTATTCCCTTAAAAATGGATTATAAACATACATATGTAACATATATACATAATATAAATAAACTCTCAACCTAGATCATTTTAAAAAGCTAAATTATCAATCCAATATGGAATGAAGCATATTGAATCCATTTAATTTTATCTATTCCAGCTAATTATATGATTACCTTTTGGGCTCAAGTTTAGCAGCCACTAATCTTGCTCCCATGGCTCCACTTTCAACAATATGATAGTATATCTTGATATCAACATGGTTGAAGATGTAAAATGTATCTTTCTCATGGAATTCTGACTGTGGGAAAGAAAACAAAAGTTAATGGAAGAAAACCAAGTCTGGAATAATCTAAAAATAATAAAATAAAACAGATCACAACAAGACTAGCAGTGAAGAGGAAAATCAAGCTTTCCCCGAATTTAACAAGAGGGAATGTCCAGGCTCTAAGCCCAAAAGTTTTCTCAACTGGAATTGAGGGAGAGACAATGTATGCTTTCTTTTAGGTGTTGAATCTTAATATAAAAAGCACAATTTGTAGATAAAAAACATGAAAGTCTAACTATTTACTTAAAACACAATATTAACAGCTGGGTGGCTCAGTGGATTGAGAGCCAAGCCCAGAGACCGGAGGTCCTGGCCTCAGATACTTCCTAGCTAGGTGACCCTGGGCAAGTCACTTAACCTCCATTGCCTAGCCCTTACCACTCTTCTGCCTTGGAACCAATATTCAGTATTGATTCTAAGATGGAAGGAAAGGGTTTTTTTAAAAAATAAAATAAAATAAAGTTACACAATGCCTCAATAACCTGGTCAGTTCTAAATTAATTCTAAGGTACAATTTTAATTTTGAATGATGAATAAATATTAAGGAAAGCTCCAAGATTTCATTTAATCCACAAAATCTATGCTGAAAGGGTTTTTTTTGGAGGGGTGAGGGGTGGGGTAAATTTAAGAAAGCAACAAACTTACATTGATAACACAAGCATCTTTTGCATGGCCTTTATCTGTAATATAACAGCCAATTGGAAATCCAGGATTGCAGTACCTCTGTCCATCTTCAACATCATAGCACCATGTTACAGGCATGTTATCTACTATCCTATATACACAAACACACACATAGCAACACAAATTAAATCAAAATTCCAAAGGAAGACATCACTATAATAAAAAATTATTTCCTGAAAACAATTGCTTTACAAAGATGAAACCTAGTTTTCAAATTAAACTTAATCTCAATTAAAACATAGTTTTACTTAGCTTTAAACTTAAGTCTTCAATTATCTATAAATTATCAAATTTGGAAATAACACTAAGCTGAAAGGGATTGTTAAGGCACTGGATAACTGAATCGCATTTCAAAAAGCTCTCAACTCTTTAACAGGCAAGAAGAATTGGCCACATTTAATAAGATAAAATAGAATATGGATAAATAAATATAAAATCCTTACATGCAAATCTAAAAAAAATCAATCACACAACTGGAGGATGGCCAAAGCTTGATTAGTCAACCATTTACATGAAAAGGACATGGGAGTCACAGCTGACTACAATATGGCAGCCAAAATGGCAAATGCAGCTAACCCGCATTAAGAGACATATCCAGAACAAGATAAGTAATAGTCCTGCTGACTTCTACCATGGTCAGACCAAAAGGAGAAAGGATATTACCAAAAATGAAGCACATCCACAGGACAGTAACCAAGGCAGTATAAAAACTAGAAACCATGTCATAGAAGAAGCTGAAGGACATGTAGCCTGAAGTCAGTCAGTGATTAAACATTTACAATTTGTGAGATAATGTGTTCAGTGCTGGGAACACAAAGAAAGGCAAAAAGAGTCCCTGCACTCAATGAATACCCATTCAAATGGTTAAGACATGTAAACAGATACAAAATATAGAGGAAGGTAATCTGAGTTTTCAATTTTTTGTAAGGTTGTCAAGTAGAACATAAGCTTCCAGAGAACATGGGTTGTTTTTTTTTGTCTGTGTCCATAATGCCTTGCACAAAGTAGTTGTTGACTTGTTTCACTTAGTCTAGAAGTCAGTACTCGTTTAATCAGAGAGAAGCTGCAAAATTGCAGATTTTAGCTTTAAAATTTGCATTAGATTGGAGCTGTCCAAAGTGAAAATGGACAGTTTTGAGAGTTAGTGGGTTCCCCACTTTTAGAGGTATTTAAATGGAACACTGATGACTACTTGTCAAGAGTAGAAAAAATTCCTATTCAGGTTAGAGTTGGACTATGTGACCTCTTGGGCCTCTTACAACTCTAAGATACTATAATTCCTAATAAATGGATTCTAGAAACTCATATCTGAATTAAATCGGATGATATTTAATAATCCAAGTCCAATTACTATAATTTTATTAACTTATTATGCAGTCAATAAACTGATTTAATTTATATGTCTTTAAGATGTACACACAATAGAAAATGATTTGCTAATAAGACTAAAACATCTGCAATATAGCTGATGATCTCCCAATATTATCTACCAATATAATATAGTAAGTAGTCTGGAAGCCTGAAACCTATTTTCCTTTGGCAAAATATCCAGTCCCTGAGGAACAGCCCAGAGAATAGGAAAAAAAGAAAGACTTTTTGTCACTCAAATAATTCAATAATAGAAACAGCTGCTGAAGAAGAGTATAACAACAGGGTGTGAAACTTAAGGTCAGGGTCAAGAAGAAAGTACAAATTACAGGATTATAATACTGTGCGTTTCTAAGCAGTGTTTCTTGGAAGAAATGCTGCTTTGAACTAGAGAATCAAATCTCTCAAAGACCTTTAAAATTCCTGAGGTTGTCAGTACCACTGCAGAGATACATATCCTATTTAAAGAATTAAAGACTAAGGAAAAAAAGTGGTTTAAAAAGAGTTCTATGGCAGTGGAATAACAGAACCTAAAATCCTAGCTTGCAGTTTCCTATATTCAAAGGACACTGTGGCAGTGCAAGTAGGAAAAAAAGAAGTTACTAAAAATGTTAGCTGTATTATGACCACATTAATTCACTCCAGGGCATGTTTTATTGTTAATTAATGTATGCCTCCAGTGGTGAAATTATGAATCTGTACTCACCCCAAGGTATATATTAATGAACTAATAAAACATGTCTCGTCACATTTAAATGCTATGTAATAATGCAAATTGTACCAAATTTCAGAATCACCTGTACTATTTAGTTGCTTATTATTGCAAACAGCAGGCTGGCGGTCTACGGTCATGCTCTAAAGTATCTAGAAGCACAATGTCAAGGTTATATAAATTAAGATGCTCAAGACTTTCTAAAATAGTTCCTGAGAGGCCAA
Source organism: Gracilinanus agilis (assembly GCF_016433145.1). Lineage (NCBI taxonomy): Eukaryota > Metazoa > Chordata > Mammalia > Didelphimorphia > Didelphidae > Gracilinanus > Gracilinanus agilis. Next base: position 525,169,692 of record NC_058132.1, read on the forward strand.
AAGAATTGGTTATTAATTGCTTTAATTTTTTTAGGGAATGAAGTACAGAGTCAGTAAGATATTTTTCTTTAACACTTAGCAATCAGTATTACTACTACATTATTTATACTAGCTATATACTATTATAGATAAAGCACAATGGAAAAATTAAGATGCTGTATATATGAAATATGAATCAGCAGCAATTTAATTTTTTATCTTAAAGCCATACCTTAAGTTTATTATCTAAGCTAACAAATTCATTTTGAGATGAAGCCTTAACTCAGCAGCCTTCTCCAGATAACTACCTAAATGAAATAAATGTATAAGAAGCCCTTATTAGATATAAAATTTAAATTAATAGAAAGTTTGAGAGACTGGTAAGTACTTAAATAGTATTTTACTTGATTCAGTATAGCAAAATCTAGCCTAAAAGGATCTCCTAAAAGGTTTCTGACTTGCAATTTTTAAATAGACAAGCAAGATTCCTTGATATGTATAAGCAAAGACAATATCAGTGTTCAGTGAAAATTGGTTAAGTACAAGCTAAAATCTAATTAGGTTCTGTTTTACATGTCACAGAAATCTTTTAAAAACATTGTGATCATATTTATAGCTGCGCTTTTTGTGGTGGCAACAAATTGGAAAAGGAGGGGATGTCCTTCAATTGGGGAATGGTTGAACAAACTGTGGTATATGCGGGTGATGGAATACTATTGTGCTAAAAGGAATAATAAACTGGAGGAGTTCCAGGCGAACTGGAGAGACCTCCGGGAACTGATGCAGAGCGAAAGGAGTAGAGCCAGAAGAACATTGTACACAGAGACTGATATACTGTGGTAAAATTGAATGTAATGGACCCCTGTACCAGCAGCAATACAATGACCCAGGACAATTCTGAGGGATTTATGGTAAAGATGCTACCCACACTCAGAGGAAGGACTGCAGGAGAGGAAACATATAAGAAAAACAACTGCTTGAATGCATGGGTTGGGGTGGACGTGATTGAGGGTGTGGACTCGAAACTACCACACCAATGCAACTACCAACAATTTGGAAATTGGTCTTGATCAAGGACACATGACAAAACTAGTGGAAATGCTCATCGGCCATGGGTGGGGGGGGGGGGGGTGGTGAAGGGGATAGGAGGAGCATGAATCAGGTAACCATGTTAAAAATGTAGATTAATAAATGTTAAAAAAAAAATAAAATAAATGAAATTTAAAAAAAAAAAACAAAAAAAACATTGTGATCGGGGGCAGCTGGGTAGCTCAGTGGATTGAGAGCCAGGCCTAGAGACAGGAGGTCCTAGGTTCAAATCTGACCTCAGACACCTCCCAGCTGTGTGACCCTGGGCAAGTCACTTGACCCCCATTGCCTACCCTTACCACTCTTCCACCAAGGAACTAATACATAGAAGTTAAGGGTTTAAAAAAAAATAACATTGTGATCAATTCCCAAAGACATCAAAGAGAAAAGAGACATATCTACAAAAACATTTATAGAGATTCTTTGTAGTAGCAAATTGAAAACTATGGGGATATTCATCAACAGGGGAATGGCTGAACAAGTTGTAATATATGATTGTTGTAGAATCCTATTGGGCTATAAGAAACCATGAAGGGGATAGTTTCAATATGAACTGATAAAAAGTTTAGTGAGCAGAATCAGGAGGACAATGTACACAGTAATAAATCAACTGTGAAAGACTTAGCAACTCTTATCAATACAATGATTTACAATTATTCCAAAAGATTCATAAAGGAAAAGGTTATTCACTTTTGAAAAAAGAACTCATGGACTCTGAGTGCAGACTGAAGCATATTTTTCCCCTTTTATTTTTCTTGCTTCCCCCCATTTACAACATGGCTAATATAGAAATGCTTTCCATAACTTCATATGTATAATAGGTTTTGTATTTCTTATCTTTTCAATGGGCAAGGAAGGAGATTGAAGAAGGAAATTTGGAACTGAAAGTAAAATTTAAAAATTAAAAAAATATTTCTTTTTGATGGGGCACCTATTAACTAGGAAATATCTGATAAAATCATGGTATAGGAATGTAATGACATATTATTACACCCTAAAAAATGACAAAAAGGATTATTTCAGATAAACTTGGAAAGAATGATATATATATAGCTGATGCAAAGTGAAGTAAACAGAACAATTTATATTACAACACTTAAATTTGAAGACTTAACTCTTTCTCTATTAAAATGTAAGCTCCTTAAAAAATAGGAACTAACTTTTTTTGGTTTGCATTTGTATTCTTAGTGCTTAGCAAGTAATAAATACTTTTAATTATCATTACAACGACCAACCATGATATCAGTGGAACAATGAAAGATGCTCTCATTTTCTGAGTTAAAGGCCACATTGGAATTTGTTTTGCTTGATTACACTTATTTGTTACAAGAGTTTTCTTTTTTGTTTTTTATTGGGGAAGGGAGAGGGGAGTGGAGAGAGAAAATAAATGCTTGTTAATTGAAAAAAAATTTTTAACATACTGATCAATGCTTCTCTGATAAGGGATGGACATATGCTCAACAAGAGTATTTGCTGCCAGGGGGCTCAGTGGATTGAGAGTCAGGCCTAGAGACAGGAGGTCCTAGGTTCAAATGCTGCCTCAGACATTTCCCAACTGTGTGACCCTGGGCAAGTCACTTGACCCCCATTGCCCACCCTTACCACTCTTCCACCTATGAGTCAATACACAGAAGTTAAGGGTTTAAAAAAATAATAAAAAATAATAAAAAAAGAGTATTTGCTGCTGACACAAAGGTTGTTCTAGAATGAATCTTTCAAATACTTTTATTTGCATGTGACACTGTACTGGTTGCAATGATTGTTGGAATAATGCATTTATTAAACTAAACAGTACCTTCAAAACTCTCAAGCTGCTTCTTTATACACATACACCAAAAAAAGTCCTTTTGACATTAACATTACTCCAGTGATTTTATATGGTTGTGATTCATGGAATACTATTATCTTCAAATAATCAAAAGTGTCAATAATCCAAAGAGCAATAAAGAGATAAATCAGAGATATAAGGAGGCTATTGCTTATGGTTACCTATCAGCAATAACTTTCATACAATAGTGTAAAAGATTCGTATTAATGAATAACCTCCTATTTCATTAGTGTAGTAACACCCTCCACCATCTCAACTTATCCATGACTTAAGACTTTAAAAAGTTCCCTGTCAGAGAAATGACTTGTCAACTAATAAGTGTCAGGGGAATTGAAACCAGGTCCTTGACTCCACATATGGTAGTCTAGCACTATACCATGCTATTTCCTGATATAAAACCACTTAAAAGATATATGACCAGACAAAAGAAATGAGCTTCTATTGAGGTCCTAGTTCTGAAGGGTGTCACTCAGGAGCTATCAATTAAGCAAGTTACTACTTCACACTGAGCTTCATTTTCCTACTCTGTAAACACAGAGGTTAGAAAAGATTATCACTGAGATTCTTTTTAGTATTAAGGTCCTATAATTTCGTGGTTCTGTGGTTGTTATCAAATTATAGATACTTTGATCATTATTCATACTATATATGTATATATAAGTATGTGAAAGAATGTAAGGCCACAAACTAAGAAGCTAAAGAGGAAGATAAAAAGGTAATCCACTGAAGAGCAGAATTAAAGGAATTCAAATATCCAATGATAAAGGCACTAGAAAATTTTCAGTTAAAAAATAGAATATTTTCAACTATTCAAAAAGCAGATTATCTTCACCTTCATTATTCATGTGAATATTTATCTGAAATGTTTTATATGATAAGTAGTAAAATTATATTATAAATTTAAAAAAAATTTTTTTTAATTATCCAATGAGATGCTAACGCATTGCTGGTGGAGTTGTGAATTGATCCAACCATTGTGGAGGAATTATGCCCTTTGATCCAGCCATACCACTGCTGGGTTTGTACCATAAAGAGATAATAAGGAAAATTGTTTGTACAAAAGTATTTATAATACTCACGCTTTTTATAGAAGCAAAAAATTGGAAAATGGGGGTGGGGGGTAGGTGTTCATCAACTGGGGAATGGCTGAACAAATTGTGGTATCTGAGAGTGATGGAATACTACTGTGGTGAAAGGAATGATGAACTGGAACAATTCCATATGAACTGAAAAGATATCCAGGAATTGAGGCAGAGCAAAAGGAGTAGAACCAGAAGAACATTGTATACAGAGACTGATACATTATGGCAAAATCTAATGTAATAGACTTCTCTACTAGCAGCAATGCAATGATCCAGGACAATTCTGAGGAACTTATGAGGAAGAAAACTAGCCACATTCAGAGGAAGAACTGTGGGAGTAGAAATGCAGAAGAAAAACATGATTGAAGACCTAGTTCAATGGGGATATGATTGGAGTTTGGGGTTTCAAAGATCATTCTATTGCAAATATGAACAATATGGAAATAGGTTTTGAACAATGATACATGTATAATAATCCAGTGGAATTGCTTGTCAGCTCCAGGATGGGGGTAGGAAAGAGGGGTGGGAAAGAACATGAATCATGCAATAATGTAAAACCATTCTAAATATATTAATTATTTTTTAAAAATGATCCAATGAGTATCTGTTCTTCATTAATAAATAATGAGAATAATCAAGAGTTGGAATAAATTGGGTACCTATCGAATGAAGAATGGCTAAAAAAAAAACAGCCAATAGAATATGATTATATTTTAAGAAAAGTCAAATATGACAACTTTGGAGAAACCTCAGACGACTTGAATTAATTGCTGCATAATAAAATTAGTAGAACCAGGAGAATAATTTACATAATAATCACAATAATATAAGGAAAATAACTCTGAAAGGCTTCAGGACTGTAGTCAATACAATATTGCCCTATGATTTCATAAGACTAATGATAGAACATGTCTTCCACCTCTTGGCAGAGATGTGATAGACTAGAAGCACGGAAGGACATACACACTGAGGTAAAGTTAATGTGCTGCTTTGTCCCGTTTGATTATACTTCTTTGTTACAAAGGAAAGTTTCTGTGGGAGTTGAGGGTGGTAGGGTGCTGATGGACAGTGAAAGAGATGTTTCTCCCCAAAAGAAGAAAATTGAGCAAGATATTACAAACATACAAAGACACATACAGACAAAAATAAAAAGGTTAAGAAGGGAAAACAAATATAGAGATTTTGTTACTATCTTGGTAAATTGAATATACACGTCATTTAAAAACAAAAAAAATTAGAAGGTCATAGTTTCATGTACAACCTCTTATTTTCTTTGTATATTGAAATGTTTATTGATGAGTAACCTCATTAAAATTTTTTTAAATAGTTGTATTTGCTAAGTAATCTATTGGTTCTATCAATAATTCATAAAATCATTATCCCAAAAGGTAATTTTAGCACAAAAAGAAAATAGTTCTACATTTATATTAAAATCCAACAGTATGGGGCAACTAGGTGGCTCTGTGGATTGAGAGTCAGGTCTAGAGATAGGAAGTCCTGGGTTTAAATCTGGCCTTAGATAACTTCCTACCTGTGTGAACCTGAGCAAGTCACTCAATCCCCATTGCCTAGCCCTTACCACTCTTCTGCCTTGGAATCAATACAGAGTTTTGGTTCTAAGACAGAAGATAAAGGTTTTAAAAAATCCTACAGTATACTCTTTCTGTCTCTAGAAGATATAGAATATCTATGCATTTCTCTGTAAATTCATCTATGTCCTTTTATGTTACTTGATGAAATTTGGCAAAAATAATTTTTACTATCATAGCACAAGTAACAAATCCAACAACTGTAGATAATATGAATCACTATTCTTCAAAGGCATGTTATAAAGAGCTTTGGGGAATGAAGTCCTTTGTCTCCAAAATAAAGACAATATATATGAAAGTTAAAATTTCTAATTCTCATATTACATGTTTAGCTAGATCTAACTGTAGAAAACTAGGCAGGAAAATTCTAAAGTCTGAGACAATAATAAAAGGACAAGTCACTAACAACTATTTTTCTAGGTAGGACACTCTAGTTACAGCTAATTCCCATTTCCCTAGAACAACACATTTTGAAGTTACAGCAGATATCAAACTTACCATTAAAAAAAAACAATAACAATAAGCTAACGGCTTCATAGGCATTATAAGGGTTTTGAATTTTTTTTTTTGAGGAAAAATAAAATAGTAAAAATTTATTGTGCAATGACACAAGACAGCTCTGAGGGATTTATGGTAAAGATGCTACCCACATTCAGAGGAAGGACTGCAGGAGGGGAAACATTTAAGATAAACAATTGCTTGAATGCATGGGCTGAGGCGGACATGAATGGGAAATAGACCCTGAACAAGGACACATGTTACAACCAGTGGAAATGTGCGTTGGCCATGAGTGGGGGGAGAGCGGGGGGTGAAGGGGAAAGTAGGGGCATAAAGTATGTAAACAGATTAAAAACGAATATTAATAAATGTCTAATAAAAAAAATTTATTGACTCATATTCACAACTTTTTACACATTGAAGAGCTTTTAATATGCAGTATTGTGCTGCAATTCCTTCTTTTAGATGCTCTGGCATTAAGTTCTCAAGATTTTAAAACATTTTCTTTAAAGTTGTCTTAATGAAACCACATATCACATTGGGTTACTGAATGTATCACTGACAAACAGTCCGTTTTTCCAAGACAATTCCATAGGTTTTCTATGAGGTTTAAGTCAGATAAGTTGCCAGGTAATTTTGAAATGTTTATCTTCATCTTTTGTATAACTTCTTAACTTTTCCAGATATAAAAACAGTACATGGTGATAGCCCATCTCCACTTAGGTATTTCTATAATTCCATAACAATTCTACCTCTCTATATAACAATATAAAAATCAGAGTTTATCATTCCTTCAATGGGGACAAGGAAATTTTCAAATACCAGAAGCTTCAAAATTCCCAAAATACTTTTGGGATAAATATTTTACAGTCTTGATAAAAGTACCAAAAGCTTAAAGGTTTACCTGGAGTTGTTCTGATAACAATTTTGATACTAGTTTTAATTAAAAAGTAAGTAAAAGTTGACTTTCCAAGTTTCATTATTTTAGTCTTTGTATTGCCTTGTCCATGAAAAAGATTTTTTCTTCATAGTAATGAATAGAAAGGTATTTTAAAACTGGATTATTCACTGTTCTTCTGACTTCAAAAAGACTATCTTTCTCTGCTGAAAAATCAATAACAAACTCTGTGTCTGGTCAGGTCCCTCTGAAAATCTTTGCTTACTACTGGCCAGGTTTTTTGCAGTATTAGCTTGCTGGTTCATATGAGCTTTTGCTTTTCTGTTTTCATCCAAACTCTTCTTTTCCATTTGGTAAAACTAATCTCTTTCCCTAGATGGCATGAATTATCCTTGAAATGCTTTACCCATACCAGAAAGATTCTGTTGTATCTCTAAATCATTCATATGTTATTTAAGAGCTATAATTGCAAGTCTCCTTGGAATAATTTAGACTTTTTAAAATGAGATAATTAGAAGCATAACAAAAGAGCACAAACAAACATGTGCATGGCACAAAATCCATCCCTAAAAAGGTGAGAAAGCAGTTCAGGCTGGTCAACATAAATCTTTTCGAGTAAACTTATTAGAAAAAGAAAATATGAGTGACTATTGTTTTCACAAATTAAAACCATATCAAAATTACTGGTTCTTTCCATTAATACAAACACTACTATGGCACAGAGGTTTAGGGAGCACCCAAACACAAGGGACAGGAAGTGAATGTTAAATTTTCAAAGGCTTCTGAGAAAAAAAGTGACAGATGGAAAGAGAACCACATCCAGAAAGGAATAATTATCCAGAAAAAAGTATTGTTGTCAAGAGTAACAAATGCATGCAGAGGAGTCAAGAAGAATGTAGACTGAGAAAAAAACTATTTGTTCTAGCAATAAAAAGGTCACTTGTAACCCCTGAGAGAGCGGTTTCTATTAAAGGGCAGGAAAGAAGCCAAATTGCAAGGGGTTAAAGTATAGGAGGTGAGAAAGTTGAGGTCACTAATATGTAAATAGGTTTTTCTAGGTATTTGACTATGAAAGAAGAAAAGATATGCGACAATATCTTAAGAAGATAGGGTAGGGAAAATTTTTTTTTAATGGATGGTATGTTTGTGTACTGGAAGGGAAGGAACCAGTGAATAAAGAAAGACTGAAAATTGGTGGAGATAGGAAATAATTGAAGAGATAAACTTTAAGAAAGAGACTCCAAGAAGTTAAGAGCTCAGGTAGAGTGGTTGGCTTTGGCAAAGAGAAAGATCATTTGTTTTCTAGTAATACAGAAAAGGAGAGGATGGGAAAACCTTCAGATGATTTGACATACTGAAATGAGAAGAGCACTTGATGGATGGTTTGGATTGTTTCAGTGAAATATGAAGTAAGATTTGCTAAGAAGGAGGAAAATGGGACAAAGTAAATGATTTAAGAAGAGAAGAAGTTGGTATATCAGGAGAAAATAAATAAGAAGTGAATCAGGGTAGAGTAAAAGCAGTATTAAATGCCCAGTTGAGATTATAGAGCATAAATCTGTAGTGGTCTCAATCAGCAAAACCATATGACTTCTTCCATTAGCATTCAGCAGAAAACAAACAGGAACAGAAAAGGTAAATGATTAACTATAGATAACAGAAGAAAAAGAGACTACAAAAGAGAATAACTGAGTGAGATGTATAAAAATAAAAAAAATTTAGATGACATATATTAATACATTAATGGGGATAGAAAACAGAAATATTACTTTAAAAGATCAATTCTGATTAAGAAGAAGCTTATCTTACAATGCGTTTATCATTTCTTCTTGCATTTTTTGTAATGAGTCCAGGAGCTGAGGAAGTGTAGTATTATAATACTGATGCTGATGAAGCTGTGCCCCTTTCAAAGCCAATACATATTGATTATGCAGCATATGAAGTTTCATTGTAGCTTTGTCATAACGGTCTTTTGCCTTCTCTGTTTCCTTTCCTTTAGGCAAAGCTTCTTTATACTTCTCTTTGGCATCATTCATTTCTTTTATTAATTGCCTATAGCTTGTTTTTAATTTATCCAATTCTATCTTTGTGACCTTGAACATGTCTGTCTCAATTTGCTGGTGCACACCTATATAACTCTTCTTTACTTGCTGCTTGTCTTTGATCATCATAGTAAGCCTATGTAGTGGTCCAGAGTTAAGGTCTTCTGCATGTGTCTTCATTATTCTGCTAAGCTGTTCTGTTTGCTCAATCATTAGTAGCCAAGTCTGAGATACATTGCTAACATAATTCAAGTGGGCAGTACTTTCTTTATCAATTTGATTATAGAGATTCTGTAAAGTAGATGCATATTCTTTATCACTTTTTATTCTCAGTGCCATAAACTTCTTGACTGTTTCCAAGAGTCGTATCGTAACTCCCAATCTTGCAATTTTAAAAGTGCATCATGTGAATTCTTCAGGTCACTTCCAAACCCCATCTTCATAAAGCACCAATTGCTCCACGGGTTGTAAGAAATTCTTTTAATCAGCACATGTCCATATCTTATTTCTCTTTTCCAGTTAGATCTCAATTAAAATGGTAGGTCCATTTAGGGACATCACACTTTTAAGATATTTTGGAAAAGTTGCAGAAGAGAATGATCATAGGTCTATCTCAAATAAGTTCAATATGTCAATAGTTCTGTGCCTTAGTAGCTGGCATTCATGACTTGCTGTGGCCAAAACAAATCCATCCCCTGATGGTCAACCTTCTGGTAATGAGCATCTCCAAACACTGCTACAACGGTCCTAGAACCTGACAAGCAGGAGCTCCAGGGTTTTGAATTTTTAAAAAATTCTTTGTAATCTTACAGCAATTCTCTAACTCTATAAACTTCTTGGCAAATAAATTTTATAAAGTGCCAAATCCAAACTATTTATTTGGTGCTAAAGACAAGAAAGAAGCTACAAAATTAAGATAGTATGACCCCTCTTTCCTTTAGAAACTTACATTCTACTTAAGGAACTTTTGACAAATACACACTATAAAAGTTAAATATCTATAATTTCACTGGTGGGGTTACTTCTCATGCCCATGCAGATGTAACCCCATCATTACTTAGAAACAATAAATGCCAAGCCAAAAGGGACCTCACAGGCCTTCAAGTTAAATTCTCTCATTTTATAGATGAGAAAACTGAGGTTAAGGATTGTTTAAGTGACTTCAATTTAACCAGTAATATGGGGAGTACCAGAAAGAGAGATAGAATTTAAATTCAGGCCCTCTGATTCTAAGGCCAATGCTTTTTCCTCCTGTACCATTCTGTTATCTTCTTTGTAAACTAACATTTAGACATTTAGTTTAAGGTGTGGTTATGAAACAAACAAAAGATTTCTTGAAAATAGCATGAACACTAGAGAGAAATTGGAGATTTGGGTGTGTTCTTTAATAATAACTAATGATAAATGTATGGGATATAGAAAGAAAATGAGCAGAAATTAGGACTGAAATGCTCAGGGAACTTTTATAAAACAGGGAAGAACAATGGGTCTCAGAAAAGAGCAGTTCAAGAGGCATGAAGAGAACCAGAATATTAAGGTAGTTTAAAAGAGTAGGGGGAAATATACAGAGTTGAAGGCAATAAAAATAATGAAAAGAGGAGGTTGAAAAGAATCATAAAATTTGGCCAATTCAAAGAACTAGACTGCAAGGAACCCTGCTACTAATGGGGAAGATGTTCTCCATCAAAGTATCAATATAGGGTGAATAGAACAAAGATTTTACTCCTGATTTAGTCACTGTGATACTAATCACTTTAGTTTCTTTCTCTTTTTGCAAATGCCACAAATAGTTTAGCATACTAGTAATATGTCTATATAATGACTTCCTAGACTTATAATCTATCAGGTGTGGAAGGGTCCTTTTACAAGCTATTTATCAATATACATATTAAACTATTAAGACCCTTCCAATGATGTCTCCTCATGGCATGAAAAGACTGGGTTGCCAAAGGCAGTGCCATCTACAAGCAAGCTCTGGTAGGTCAAGCTATAAAGCAAAACCAATAGTGAACACAAAGACAAGCTTAGCTAAATTCAGAAGGGTTTCTATCAAGTTTGGCAAAGAATAATTAATTTTCCAAGCATAGCCCTCAAAGACACAAAGTTTGTAATCATGATATCTATACCAATGATATTATAGATCCTGAAGTGAAACAACTGTATGGTCTAAAATAAAACTCTTAACAATTTTCCATTAGGAACCCTCTTCAACTTCTATAAATAAAAAAGCAGTTTAGGATTAAAATAAGAGATTATTTTACCCTATGTCACAGAAACACAGAATTGACAATAATAAAAGCTATCTAAAAGATTCTTTTAAAAACTGCTGTTTTAAATAAACATTCTTTAAATGAAATTTTCCATTTTGTAGGCACTAAATGCTACTGATTAAAAATTTCAAGGCATAAAACTTATTATTTTCCAAAGACTTTCATTTACCTATAAAAAAATTAATATCAGGCAGACAACACATCATCTTGAAAAGGAAAAAGCTGGTCTACTAATAACTCCATGTCTTACCAATGATGTTGATAATTCAGTAACATACTTTTTTTCAAGAATTCTAATTTTTGCTTGTCTTCTGCTTTGTCTGTACGATATGTTTTTGTACAAACATGCTTACAGATTTCGTCCTTGTTAAATGAAAACTGTATTAAAATAAAATGGAATGTCAATTAATAAATGATATCTAGGTATATGTACAGCTATGTAATATACATGCTAGACACAAAATTATTCCAATAATTTAAAATAAACATTAATCTTAAATATGCCATTACCTTCATAATATTTCTATCAGATAAAAAATTTAATCTTATTCTGCACTTTTAAAAGACATTCATCATTTTTCCCCCTCTTATTTTTTTCCAGTCTGGGAGTCCATATAAATTTCTGCCTATAATGCCACAAAATCTAAATTTGGTCTTGAGTAAAAAAAACAAACCCGACATAAAAGTAGAAAATAATGGAATATTATCCTATCAGTGGTAAAAAAAAAATAATCACAATCTTTTCTGAAGAAGACTAGTGTCTTTTTAAAATAAGCAGTTAGTGGGGGCAGCTGGGTAGCTCAGTGGATTGAGAGCCAGGCCTAGAGATGGGAGGTTCTAGGTTCAAATCTGGCCTCAGACATTTCCCAGCTGTGACCCTGGGCAAATCACTTAACCCCCATTGCCTAAATCTTACCACTCTTCTGCCTTGGAACCAATACACAGTACTGATTCTAAGGTGGAAGGCAAGGGTTTAAAATGAAATAAAATAAGCAGTTAGAAATGTGAAGAAATCTCATTAATTTAATGCCAATAATTTAAACATCATATATATGTTTCTCTTTATCTCTTATATTCAAAATATTTCTTGCTACCAACTTTCAATATCTTATTTGTAAGGAAACAAAATTTAAAATAAAAATCGCTGTCTTTTTAAAACTAAAGGCCCCTCAAAATTTAGGATTTTTCAATATTTCTTCAACTTAGTAATAATCAATTTTTAAATGGTATAGTAATATTGCGATACATACTATATTTTCATAAATATGTATATTACATTGTTGTAAAATAAATTATAATTCAAGATGTGTCTCCAAATATAATCTTTTTTATAACTTCCTTCAGCACCTACTTATAAAATCTTATTGGTGAGATTAAAAACAAGAAATTAGTAGAAAAAACATATGAGAATACATATTGTGAAAGGCTAAATTAAGTACTTGGGAGCAGTTAAACATAAAACTGCATTAAGACTTTAAGGCATCCTATATATGCTTCTGACCTATATATAAGGTGTAACTTGACTATACTTAAAAATATATATAAGGTGTAACTTGACTATACTTAAAAATAATAAAACTAGGTGGTTTACAATAAACACAAGCAGTCTGGGCCATCAAAGTACAATGCAATAATAGGAACTACATAGCATAAAGGAAAGAACATCTAGCCCCAGCTTTACCATAAACTAGCTAAGTTACTTTGAGCCCTTAATTGCTCTTCACCCTAGTTTTCTCTATAAAACAAGGAGGTTAGACTGACTGATCTCTTAGATCCCGTCAGATCCTCAAGTTTTATATGATCTTCTGTCTTAGTCTAGATCTTAAAACCTAAAGAGATCAGAGAGGAAATCAGATTCATATTCACGATGCTTAATCCAGAACTTGCTTTTGGTTCTACTTTGTTCCAGATTTGATTATCTGCCCTAGCTTCATAGTACTACATCCCTCACACATAAATTATGCTAGTAGTCATGAATGGTTTCTATTTGTGTGGTGAAGGAAAATACAAGTCACTCTTCAAAAATAAGTAATTATTCTATGCTTTCTTTTTGAGAGTAATATATCCTTCAAACCTATTTTTAAAAGATCAAAACACCTCCTTAGATAGAAGGCTTTTGATGTCTTTTCCTCTGTGATTTTGAGCTGTCTTGAAGTCTGTAACTTTATTCTATTACCATCAGCTCAAGGGCAAGAGTCAGTTCTCAAGAAAGACTTCTTTTAGCCACTTGTTAATCCCTAGGCAAACACAAAGGAGATCTCAGAATAGTTGTTACCATTGTTTCCCTGAAATACAAATTAGCCAGTATGATAAAAAATCTCTAATACAAAAGAATGTAAAAATTTCTTAGCATAAATTTAGTAAAACATTTCATCATTAGGATCTTTCACACTTAACAATATTATTGCTTGTGCATAATAGTGCCCATCTATGCTGATTTATTCTACTCTAAATCAAATCTTTTAATAAAACGTATAACATAATTTTTATGTTGATAATATTCAAGAATAATTAAAACATGTACTTAATAGTTCACAATTATATTTTATGATAAATACAAACCTTATATGGAGAAGGTTCAATTCTTTCCCCAAATAATACCTGACCAAGATTTTCAGATGGACGTTTTCCTCCAGCTGCTTGGCAAAAATCAAACCTGGAAGAAAAAGTTTTGGTTTTTCAACATGAGAAAAAAATAAAAACAAAACACATATATTAACCATTTCAATTAAGTAAAACAAAGAATTCATGATGAGAATAAATGATGTTCACGCTTCTATTTAAGTGCAAAAGTTTGATAAACCTTCCAGTTACAATCCTCTCTTTGGGGTACTTTTATTAGTAAATGATATTCTACTATGAAATATAACCTATGAGACATTTCTCTAAACTATTATTTGAGAATTTTTCTTTCTGTTGGTTTCAATCTAAACTATTTTCTCCTAACGTGACAAAAAGACAACTTTTTTCATTGTCAAGTTAGTTTTAATTCCAAAAGGCATATATAAACATATATTAGATTGAAAATAAATTAAGAGTAGTTATCTGTGCCACAGTGAAACAAGTAATAATCTAAGACTAATGTGATGCAGTTTAGCTATTAACAAGTTGTATCAACACTTAACCACATAATAAATCAGGTTACTTATCCTTAAAATAAGGGGTTTAGACCAGATCAGTGTCCCTAACCCAGACTATATTCAAGGCAAGTAAAATACCTAAATTCTCAATTTCTTTGTTCTGTGTAACTCAGGAGTTAAAAAAAAAAAAAAGAATAAAGACAAGGCCCCAAAGAAAAAAGTAGTGTGAAGAAGGGTTGGGATGAGGGAGATAGAAGAAAAGATGAGTAGGTGGCTTTTTTAATTATAGGTTTTAAGAAATAAGAGTCTTTATTAAAAAATGTTTATAGATATATAAAAAGGTACTAAGGACTGAGGATCAACAAAAATGAATCAAGCATTGGACCAGATAATTCCTAAGTTTCTTCTAATTCTAAGATTCTTTAGTTTTTCCTACTTTGAAAAATAAAACCCTTTAAATTCAGTATCTCTTTCCATTTGCTGACAAAATTGTTGGACATAATTGTTCAGAGAGCTTTTTAATTTAAAATAAAGAATTACATATGACATGATATGCTCAAATAGTTTAAACTAAAAATAGCTTGTTTTCTAATGAGATAATCAAGAGGGAAATCAACATTTTAATCAGGTCCTCTTTATATCTCATTATGGAATAAACCAAAAATGAAGTTCATAATTCCCAGCACAGCCAAGTTTCCACATGTGGGGGGAGGGGAGGAATCTGCAAACATCTTTTGATGACACACAGAAAACTTTACATATAAACAAACTTTAAAAACACTTACGCAGTATATTCATAAGGAAGAACAGATTCCACAGAGTCAAGCCTGTTCACAAACAGTTCTATTCCAGACTGAAAATGATGAAATACAGAATTAGGATAACAAACAACTAAATGCTGAAAATCAGTGACAAAGATTTACCATGCTTGGAATTTTAAAAGTTTGATGTGTTTGAAACGTGAAAATTAACAACATGGAGTATTCTAGGTATTTAAGTTATGTCATATATATACTATGCTTACATGAAAACATGAGCTCAATTTAGTTGAATTTAAAGTGTACCAGAAGTTTCAGCATTGCTAAAAGTTCTAAATATCATGAAACCATTTTCTACCTCTACGAATTTTAGAAATTATATTGGCGTATTTTCAATACAATTTTCACTTCAGTAATACTGATGCTATTCACTTTTTAACAACTTTATACAACTTTTTTTTTTTAAATCCATACCTTCCATCTTGGAATCAATACTGTGTATTGGTTCCAAGGCAGAAGAGTGGTAAAGGTAGGCAATGGGGGTCAAGTGACTTGCCCAGGCTCACACAGCTGGGAAGTGTCTGAGGCCAGATTTGAACCTAGGACTTCCCGTCTCTAGGCCTGGCTCTCAATCCACTGAGCTACCCAGCTGCCCCCTACAACTTTTAAAAAATACAAATGTGAGGCTTCCAAATTCAGTATCTTATTCCTAAGCATTAAAATTATTTTTATATATTTTAGGTAAAATGTTTTCACCTGTCAAATCCTATATACCATATTCATGTAAAATATTTATTGGGATTAATATTTTTTGGTCATAAATTAGTACAGCTTTAATACTGAAAATTAAATTTCTGGTCACCTTTTTAAAAAGCAATTAAGTAAGAAGTCGGGAGAGAGGGGGAGGAGAAGACAATGATAACTTGGCATATGGAAGAAGTCTTATTCATAAATGTAAGATAATACTGTAGGAAGAAAAATCTTGAATTCTTAAAATATGACTGATTTCCAAACAGTCTCTCCACCAAGGGTTATATTCTTAATCTCTTGGGATTCAAAACATCCCAAGAGAGGTTATCAAGAGGGGTTCATTACCATGGCTATTAAATCAATTTTAAAAATTCAACAAGTATGCTTGTCACTTTGCTGAAGACTTATAGATGCTTTCTGAAAATATTAAAAATTAGGATAGATTCACATGGGTAAAAATCCTATACAATAGAGATGCAAGTATCTTTGATATATAGCGCTCTCTCTAGCCCCTGTGGTCCTTAGGGTCCACCTGACAGCACGGAATCAAATATATAGATTCTACACTCTTTTAGCAGTCATCATATTGAGATGACAGCTCATGTAGCAGGTTAACTGGACAAGTCAAAAGTAAGTTTTTAAGACTATCTGCACAACTTTATATTATGATATTTCCCAAATGTTTAAGCTATCTTGGCAATACAGCTAATCAGACAGTTCTCACCCCAAACCTTCAATATTTAACAAATAGGAGACAGACACTACTAAATTCAGACTTCATATGTGGTAACGGAAGAAATACTATATGATTCAAAATTTTCACAGAAACTTATGCAACTAAGCAACATTAACACATGGAAACATCTTTAAAAAATAACAAAAAAACTTAAGGGCATAGAAAACCTATACTATATCTTATAGTTTTTCTCAATGATAAAGCAAAATGACTATCAATTTAAATGAATTTTGGAGTACTAGAAGAAAACCTGAAGTATTACTTAAAATATGTGCAGGCATTAATCTATTCTCCTTCATAGTTGAGTTTCATCTTGTCAAAATTGTGGTTTTCATAAATTACAAAAGGTATGTGACTTTGAGAACACCAGAGTTTAAAAATATCTATCTAAAATATCACTGTATTAAGATTAGATAGAATGACCTGAAAAGATTAGGTGATTTTCTTAGATGTCTTTCTAGGTCCAAATGCAGTTATACTGTTCTGAACATATAACATTCTACACGTGATGGGCAAACTACACAGCCCGTGGGCCAGATTGGGGGGAGGGGGGCTGAAATGTTTTATCTGGCAGGGGGACATTATTCTTAATCTGACAAATACAATGAATAAGATACTATACAATAAAACTTTGAAAGAGTTGCCTTAGGAACAGAATGACAGATGAGCATTTCCTTTACTATGGCCCCCTCCTTAAAAAATTTGCCCATCACTGTTCTATACTGCTGTACTAATTTCATTATCTCTTCACTCATTTTTTCCCTAATATTTGACCTAACTGGTTCCTAGTACAATTTAAGTTCATTTCCCAATCTCAACTTGTTTAGCAGAAATGAATGATATAACAAACCAGGAAAGCAGCTCATTATTACTTAAGTAATACAAATATTTCTGCAAAACAATCCAATGACATAGAGTAAAAATACTATTATTCCCATTTTACCATAAGAAAATTAAATCTCAAAAAAGTCATGATCACAGAACTCTGCCATAATTTGGATCTTTAGTCTGCATTTTACCAACTCATTAAGTCTTTTCATTGTTTTCCACAATATTAAAGTTGTAGTACCCAAAGAAAGACATAATGCTCTAAGAACAAAGTCAAGCTTAAATGTGAGATTATCTCAGCTTCCCTAAATAGAAAACAATACCATATTTAGTCAAACCCACAGCCCAATATTTGGTTTCTTGACATTGGTAACCAGTTTGAGAATAGGCAAGATTATCTTTCTTAGTAACAGTAGCTTATGTTATTTATAGGGTCTTTTACATAAATTATTTCATTAGATTATCAAGAGAATCCCCTATGAAATGGCATTAAAAGTATTATTATCCATTCCACAGATGAAGAATTAGAAGAAGTTAAGTGATTTGCCCAAGGTCATATAACAAGTTTTGGATGGCACTACAACTAGATGTCAATTGTCTTCTCAATTCTATCTCAAATCTTTAAGTTAAGATTTATGAGCTGGATGGGATCTTAAAGAATGAGTAACTATTTCAGTCCACTCACATTACAAATGAGAAACTAGAAATTCAACATATTAAACAATTTGACAAAAATGGGAACTAGAACTCATACTTCCCAATTCTGATTCCATTTTTTTCTTCTAGGTTTTAGGGAATTCTGGGAAGATGGTGGCATAGAAGCAGCAAGGCTCTAGACCTCCATAAAGTCCTTCAACACCAATCAAGGACAACTCCAAGGGAACAGAAAACCAAATCTGACAATACAAGAGAGCTGTGGGATCCTCCAGTTGAACCCAACTTAAGAGGTAAGCAGAAAAAAGGGGGGAAAAAGCCTGAATTCTTGGAACTGTCAGTGAGAGGGGAAAGAAAGAAGAAGACCCCAAATCCCCTCCTCCACCTAATGTGCTGAGTTTCCAGCAGATCCTGGAATCTCTGGGTGGGCTGGGGCACTAGTCCAAGGGAGTGCCTATCTGGCACAGCTGTACCAAACTCGAGGTTCTGATCATGGACAGCAGGGAGGCTGCTGAGGGAGAAACCCAGAGATGGTGAACATACACTCTATTTTGTGCTGCCCACCCCCACCCCCCTTCCTCTGGAGGTTTTGACCTCAGGGCACCTCTAGCAGTGCAGCTCAACCCCACCTGGCTTAATCCTATCACTAGAGCAGGCAAGAAGTCTTCAGAGGGAAGGAAAGCTCCAACATCCTTCCCCCACAGACTACAATGAAAGTAGCCCAGTTCATTTCTTTAGCTTTTACCACCAGCTGGGGAAAATTTGGCCTCAGGTCCCACTGACCTAATTAATCAACAAAACAGAGAAGAAGTCCTCTCAGGACTGAATAGCCCAACCCAACAGGTAAAAAAAAAAAAAAAATGATCAGAGGACCAAGATTACAGCCAATTACAGGGGAGAAAGAAGGGAAAATATGAGTAAACAACAAAAAAAGAAAAAAAAAAAGAAACCACAATTGCCAGCTTCTATCCAGAAACTGAACAAAGTGCAAATGGATCAGAAGAAGATAAAGAAACACCAAGAAAAAAACATAAAAACTTCAGTGAAATGGACACAGGCTTTTGAAGAACTTAAAATCAATTAACTCAAAAACTCAAAATTCAATTAACTCAGAACTCAAAATTCAAATAACTCAAACTCAGAAAACAATCAACAGAGGCTGAAGACAATTGGGAAAAAGAAATACATGATCTAAAACAAGAAAATAATGTCTTAAAAGCCCAAATTGACCAACTGAAAAAAGAAGCAAAGAAGATAAAAGATGATCTACAAAGAAAATCAGAGCAGAAGGAAGAGGATGACCAAAAAGCCAGGGATGAAATTCAGTCTTTAAAAATTAGAATTCAACAACTAGAAACACATGACTTCACAAGGGAGCAAGAATATATAAAACATAAGGGTAAGTGACCTCAGCAAGACAGTTTACGATAAACCCAAAGAACCCAACTTTGGGGACAAAAACCCTCTATTTGACAAAAACTTCTGGGAAAGTTGGAAAACAATATGGGAGAGATTGGGCCTAGATCAACATCTCACACCCTATACCAAGATAAACTCAGAATGGGTGAATGACTTGAATATAAAGAAGGAAACTACAGGTAAATTGGGTGAGCAGAAAATAGTATACTTGTCAAATCTATGGGAAGGGAAAGATTTTAAAACCAAGCAAGAGTTAGAAAAAAATCACAAAATGTAAAATAAATAATTTTGACTACATTAAACTAAAAAGTTTTGGTATAGACAAAACCAATGCTACCAAAATTAGAAGGGAAACAACAAATTGGGAAAAAATCTTTATAACAAAAACTCAGATAAAAGGTTTAATTACTCAAATATACAAGGAGCTAAATCAATTGTACAAAAAAATCAAACCATCTCCTGATCGATAAATGGGCAAGGGACATGAATAGGCACTTCTCAGATAAAGAAATCAAAACTATAATAAGCACATGAGATAGTGTTCTAAATCTCTAATAATTAGAGAAATGCAAATCAAAACAACTCTGAGGTATCACCTCATACCTAGCAGATTGGCTAAAATGACGACAAGGAAGAGTAATGAATGTTGGAGGGGATATGGCAAAATTGGGACATTAATGCATTGCTGGTAGAGTTGTGAACTGATCCAACCATTCTGGATGGCAATTTGGAACTATGCTCAAAGGGCTTTAAAAGACTATCTGCCTTTTGACCCAGCCATAGCATTGCTTGGATTATACCCCAAAGAGATAATAAGGAAAAAGACTTGTACAAAAATATCTATAGCCTCCCTCTTTGTGGCGGTAAAAAAATTGGAAAATGAGAGAATGTCCTTAGATTGGGGAATGGCTAAACGAATTGCGTTATCTGTTGGTGATGGAATACTATTGTGCTCAAAGGAATAAAGAACTGGAGGAATTCCATGTGAACTGGAATGAACCTCCAGGAACTGGATGCAGAGTGAAAGGAGAAGATCCAGAAGAACATTGTTCACAGAGACTGATACACTGTGGTACAATTTAACATAATGGACTTCTCTACTAGCAGCAATGTAAGGATCCAGAGCAAGGCTGAGGGACTTGTGAGAAAGAAAACTAGCCACATTCAGAGGAAGAACTGTGGGAGAAAAAACACAGAAGAAAAACAACTACTTGAACACATGGGTTGTTGAAGATATTATTGGGGATGTAGACACTAAACAATAACTCTAGTGCAACTATCAATAATATGGAATTAGTTCTTGATCAATGATACATGTAAAACCCAGTGGAATTGTACATCGGCTAAGGGGGAGGGAGGTTAGGGAGGTTTGGGGAAGAGGGAAAGAACATGAAATATGTAACTAGGGGGAAATATTCAAAAGAAAGACTAAAAAGAAAAAGGATATATAAAACAAAATTTAAAAAATATTAAACATCTCATTGGCACAACCACAGATCTGGAAAACAGATCTCGAAGAGACAATTTAAGAATTATTGGTCTACTGGAACCATCATGACAAAAGAAAAAGCCTGGACATCATCCCACAGGAAATTATCCAAGAAAACTGTCCTGACATTCATGAACAAGGGGGAAAAGTGGAAATTGAAAGAATCCACAGATCACCTCCTACATTTAATCCCAAAATGACAACTACAGGAATATTATAGCCAAATTCAAAAACTACCAGACCAAGGAAAAAATATTACAAGCTGCTAAGAAGAAGTCATTCAAATACCAGGGAACCACAGTTATGATGACACAGGATCAGGCTGCATCTACGTTGAAGGACCAGAAGGCATAGAATATAATATTCTGGAAAGCAAGAGAGCTGGGTCTACAACCAAGAATTAACTATCCATCAAAACTGACTATATTCTTGCAGGGGAAAGTATGGTCATTCAACAAAACTGAAGACTTCCAACCATTCATAAAGAAAAAACCAGAATTAACAGAGAGTTTGCTGCCCAAACACAGAACTAAAGAGAATCACCATAAGGTAATTAAGAGAGAGAGGGGGGGAAAAAACCTTTTGTTTAAGGGACCCAATAAGTTCAATTGATTTACATCCCTATAAGAAAAAAAGATATTGGTAACTCTTAAAAATTATTGTCAACAGGGTAGCTAGAAGAGGGAACAAACTGTATAGGATGAAATGTCAAGATATGTGTGTATATGTATATATATATATATACACATTTATACATATATATGTATAAATATATATAAAACTAGAGGTAAAAAAGGAGATATTATTAAGAGAAATGAGAAAACAGACAAAATGGAGTAAATTTAAATTGCATAAAGAAGCTCATGGGGCGAACAGGGGAGAAGACCAATATAATGGAAGGGTAAATAAGTTGGAGAAAGGAAATAATTCTTAAGTGGATTGAAATTAACTTAAAGAGGGAAAAACAATCAGATCCACTGGGGCAGAGAATTGATTCATGACCTATTTAGAAAAGTAGAAGAGTAACAAATGGACTGGTGGGGAGGGAAGCAATACTAGGGAGGAAGGGGAGGGGGGCACATAGCTTAAAAAGACCCTAAAGAACCATAAGAGAGGAACAAGAAGGGGGGGGGG
>NC_058132.1:525201744-525212835 GCF_016433145.1 Gracilinanus agilis
AACAATTGGAAAGCCATTGATTGCTCATGGGTAGGTCAAGCTAACATAATAAAAATGACAATTCTACCCAAATTAATTTACCTATTTAGCGCCATACCTATCAAGCTACCAAAAAACTTCTTTACTGAATTAGAAAAAACTATAACAAATTTCATTTGGAATAACAAAAGATCAAGAATATCAAGGGAAATAATGAAAAAAAATGTGAAGGAAGGGGGCCCAGCAGTACCACATATTAAACTATACTATAAAGCAGCAGTCATCAAAACAATATGGTACTTTGGAAAACAATATGGGAGAGATTAGGTTTAGATCAACATCTCACACCCTACACCAAGATAAATTCAGAATGGGTGAACGACTTGAATATAAAGAGGGAAATTATAAATAAGTTAAGTGAACACAGAATAGTATACTTGTCAGATCTCTGGGAAAGGAAAGACTTTAAAACCAAGCAAGAGTTAGAGAAAATTACAAAATGTAAATTAAATGGTTTTGATTATATTAAACTAAAAAGCTTTTGTACAAACAAAAACAATGTAGTCAAAATCAGGAGGGAAACAAGAAATTGGGAAAAAATCTTTATAACGAAAAACTCTGACAGGGGTCTAATTACTCAAATATACAAGGAGTTAAAGCAATTGTATAAAAAATCAAGCCATTCCCCAATTGATAAATGGGCAAGAGACATGAATAGGCAATTTTCAGATAAAGAAATCAAAAGTATCAATAAGTACATGAGAAAGTGTTCCAAATCTCTAATAATTAGAGAAATGTAAATCAAAACAACTCTGAGGTATCACCTCACACCTAGCAGATTGGCTAAAATGAAAGAAGGGGAGACTAATGAATGTTGGAAGGGGATGTGGCAAAATTGGGACATTAATGCATTGCTGGTGGAGTTGTGAACTGATCCAGCCATTCTGGCTGGCAATTTGGAATCATGCTCAAGGGGCTATAAAAGAATGCCTGCCCTTTGATCCAGCCATACCATTGCTGGGTTTGTACCCCAAAGAGATCATAGATAAACAGACTTGTACGAAAATATTTATAGCTGCGCTTTTTGTGGTGGCAACAAACTGGAAAAGGAGGGTATGTCCTTCAATTGGGGAATGGCTGAACAAACTGTGGTATATGCGGGTGATGGAATACTATTGTGCTAAAAGGAATAACAAACTGGAGAAGTTCCAGGCAAACTGGAGAGACCTCCGGGAACTGATACAGAGCGAAAGGAGCAGAGCCAGAAGAACATTGTACACAGAGACTGATATACTGTGGTAAAATAGAATGTAATGGACTTCTGTACCAGCAACAATGCAATGACCCAGGACAGCTCTGAGGGATTTATGGTAAAGAAAACTACCCACATTCAGAGGAAGGACTGCAGGAGGGGAAACACATAAGAAAAGCAACTGCTTGAACGTATGGGTTGGGGTGGACATGATTGGGGATGTGGACTCGATATTACCACACCAATGCAACCACCAACAATTTGGAAATAGGTCTTGATCAAGGACACATGACAAAACCAGTGGAAATGTGCCATGGGTGGGGGGAGTGCAGGGGGTGAAGGGGAAAGTAGGAGCATGAATCATGTAACCATGGTAAAAATGATTATTAATAAATGTTTAAAAAAAATTTCCCATCAAAGGGTGACTATCTCCTCTTCAAAATCATTTGAGGCATTGGTACTATTGATGTCTTCTACTTCATTATTAGGTAGGATTTCTGTAATTTGTAATAAATGAAGATCACCAGTTAATTTGGGTTCTTCAACTTTAAAAAAAAAAATCCCCAGGTGCAAACAAAATTAGAAATACTAAAAATCAAAGGAGAAATTAATAAAATCGAAAGTAAAAGAACTAATGAATTAATAAATAAAATTAGAAGCTGGTACTTTGAAAAAACAGATAAAATAGACAAAGTACTGGTAAATCTAATAAAAAAAAGATAAGAAAACCAAATTGACAGTATCAAAGATGAAAAGGGAGACCTCACCTCTAATGGAAGAAGAAATTAAGGCAATCATTAAAAA
Source organism: Gracilinanus agilis (assembly GCF_016433145.1). Classification (NCBI taxonomy): domain Eukaryota; kingdom Metazoa; phylum Chordata; class Mammalia; order Didelphimorphia; family Didelphidae; genus Gracilinanus; species Gracilinanus agilis. Next base: position 525,203,780 of record NC_058132.1, read on the forward strand.
CTATTTTGCCCAATTATATGGCAATAAACATAGCAATCTAGGTGACATGGATGAATATTTACAAAAATTTAAATTGCCTAGATTAACAAGAGAAGAAATAGAATACTTAAATAATCCAATATAAAAAAAGAAATCGAACAAGCCATCAAAGAACTCCCTAAGAAAAAATCGCCAGGGCCTGATCGATTCATAAGTGAATTCTATCAAATATTCAAAGAATAATCCCAATACTATACAAATTATTTGACATAATGAGCAAAGAAGGAGTTCTACCAAATTCCTTTTATGACACAAATATGGTACTGACTCCAAAGCCAGGCAGACCAAAAACAGAAAACTAGAGGCCCATCTCCCTAATGAACATAGATGCAACAATCTTAAACAGAATACTAGCAAAAAGACTCCAGCAAGTGATCATGAGGGTTACTCATTATGATCAGGTAGGATTTATACCAAGAATGCAAAAATGGTTCAACATTAGGAAAATCATCCACATAACTGACCATATCAATAAGCTAACAAACAAAAATCACATGATAATCTCAATAGATGCTGAAAAAACCTTTGACAAAATACAACACACATTCCTACTGAAAACACTAGAAAGTATAGGAATACAAAGACCTTTCCTAAAAATAAGAAAGAGTATATATCTAAAACCATTTTTTTCTTTTATTCTACAGATATAAACCCAACATACACCAAAATATCACCATAGTTTTGACATCCATAAATCATCTGATATATTTATTAAACCTATTTTTAAAAAGTCTATATCACCACTTAGGCAGCTACTCACTGTATAAAATATTACTCTTTTAAATTCTTTATTTCAAGTTTCACAATGCACTTTTTAGTTTTAGTATTTAAGAATTTAGTGAAATATATATTTTCCTCTCCAGCTCATAAATCTTTTTCAAGGTTTGGATATAAACAATAGTTTAGGTGGGTTAAACCATGATTTCAGATATGTACAGAATTTTTCATTTTTGTTATCCTTCAATTTTCTTAATTGTGGAAGTACACTGAACCACTGTCAAAGAACATTCTCTTAGATCTCTTACCTGTGAATATATATGTAAAATAGCTTGAATTCTATCACTTTACAAATCTGGATTAGTTTTCTTCAAATTAATTCTATGTGTCCATAATAAAACGTAACTTTTTGCCTATTAGAACTTTCTGTACTCTTCATAAAGCTCACTGTCCTCATGTTACAATAACTCAAAGAAATTAGTATCATCTATACAATAGTGCAGCTAAAACCTGAACCCAAGTACTCCAATTCCAGATACAATGTTCTTTCTCTATACCACATTGGTAGGAGAAACCAATTTTTTAAGCTATCTTTTAGAGAAAGGACACCCAAGCTCTCACTGCTTCTCTAACTATACATAAAACGAATATAGAATTTACTTTGTTAATCAAGAACTGAAGCCTCAGTACTCAGCACTAAAATGAAAACAAAGATCTTCATGGATGAAGAAAGCTAACTTTGTCCAATAAGAAAGCCCAGCACAAACTGTTGTATTGTTGTACTTTAATGGTTTTGTGAAACCATGATCAAATTTCCCTTTATCATCAATTTTACTAGATTATGAAAGTTTAAAACTTTCTAAGTCTGGGAAGATATCCTTCATAAATCCTGACAAGTGATATCTTGAGGAAAAATTACCAGAAACTAAAATAGGCTTCCCTGCTCCTGACAGTGGTATGAGAAACTTAAGATGCAGTAGGAGACATATTCAAAGATAGCCAAAGTAGGGATTTATTTTGTTTTTCTTTCAAAATTTTGGGGAAGTTGCAGAAAAGTACAGAGTGAAGGTCATAAGAAATAGAGATAATCCCGACAATTTTAAGTATGTTTATTTTATTGTATATTTTGCAAGTGATGCAACTTTGCAGATGCATGTACAACCATATTTTTGACTTTGTATAAGGAAAAGTATTTCTAACTTGATGTTTAAATTCAAAATTAAAAATTTTAAGGAGAAAAACAGGCATACTAATGCAGTTAGTGGAGCTGTGAAGTGATCCAAGTACTCTTGGAACATGTACCTACATTTCTTACCCAGCTATACTACTACTACTGGGAGTATACCCCAAAGAATATTTACAGTAGCTCTTATCGTGGTAGGAAAAAGTTGGGAATTATGGGGAACAGTAGTGTCTAAGTACAACAGGATGTTGTGTCATAGAAAATGATGAAATGGACAATTTCAAAGAAAACTGTTAAGATCTCTGTGAACTGATGCAGAATGGACAAGAACAAGAACAATTTATGCAATGAACTAGAAGAAAAATTTATACAATGATAACTTTAAAAAGAAAAACAAACTTAAGAGCTCTGACCAATGCAATGATAAACCACAAATCCAAAAGAATAAAGATGAAACATCATTTCCTGAAAGAGAAGTGATGAACTTATAGATCATAAAGAGAGGGGGAAAAATAAATCATAAAGAGACATAATATTTTGGGAGTATGGTCAATGTGAGGATTTGTTTTCCCAAGTGATTTAGCTATGTTTTGAAGGCTCTTTTTTCCCCCTCTTTTCTTTTCTTTTGTGGAAAAAAGGGAGAGGAAGTGAGGATAGATTAAAAGCAAAAAACAAAAAAGGAAAAATTACAGAATTCTGGGCACAATGTAGTTGCATCATATTGCATTTAATTTATTCAAATATATTACGCAAAAAGGAAAAAGGAGATTAAAAAGTACATCTAAAGGGCAGCTGGGTAGCTCAGTGGATTGAGAGCCAGGCCTAGAAACGGGAGGTCCTAGGTTCAAATCTGACCTCAGACATTTCCCAGCTGTGTGACCCTGGGCAAGTCACTTCACCTCCATTGGCTACCCTTACCACTCTTCCACCTATGAGCCAATACACAGAAGTTAAGGGTTAAAAAAAAAAAAGTACATGATATTCAAAACATATAAGGAATTAATTCAAATAATGAAAACCATTCCCCAACAGAAAAAGTGGTTAAAAATCATGAACTAGTTATCAAGTTCAAACTATCAACAATCACATGAAAAAATGCTACAAAACATTATTTAAAAGAAATGCAAAGTATAATAACTCTTAAGATTATACCTCATACCTATTAGATGTGACAAAGGGATATAACAAATGTGGAAGAACTAAAGGAAGACAGGTATATTAATGTACTATTGGTAGAATTGCAAATTGATCTAGCCATTTTGAAAAGAAGTTATCAATACAATGCCTCTATACCTAAAGAGATCAAAGAAAGCAAAAACACCATACCAACAAAACCATTTTTAGTAGCTCTGTTTATTTTATCAAAGAATTGCAAACTAAGGCGATGGCTGGGAAATAGCTGAACAAATTATTGGTATATAAAGCTTCAACTGTGCCATAAGAAGACAAAAAAAGGAAGTTTTAGAGAAATGTGGGAAGATTTGTGTGTATTGATATAGAATAGTGAAGTGAGCAGAATCAGGAAAACTATATAGTAACAACATTGTCGAGAAGAATAACTGAAAGACTTAAGAACTGGGATCAATGCATTAACCAACTCCAAAGGATAAGGATGAAGGAATGTTCTCCACTTCAAATAGAGATAATAAATTCAAGAAACAATGAATGACATTTTTGGACATGGGAAATACATAGATCTATCTTGTTTTGACTACACTTATTTGTCACAATGATTATGTTTTCCTTTTTTATTTGGAGCTCAGGGATTTGTAGAGAAGGGGAGATTTATTGCTAGTTGCACTGCCTTCCCACTTCCTCCCCCTGAAAAGAAAAGAAATAAAAGAGGACTATTGAAGCATATTTTTCTAAAATACTCATAAGAGGAAACAAAAGAGAAAATTTTGAAAATAGCACATTGAATTTATGTACTTTTTTTCCTCAATGCAAGCTGTACATAATAGATATTTCACATCTTTTTTCTCTTTAACTTTGTATATTGAAATATCTTCTCTCCTTTTGAGGAGGTAGTATTAGTGGCATATTTATTACATTATTTTTTTTTTAATTCTTAGGCAATGCTGGATATTTGGCCCGCCATTCTACTCACTGAACCTATGTCTAAGAATGAATGTTAGAAGATGCAAATTTACTGTTCTCTCAGCTAGTCTCAGTTCTTGTGTGATTTTCTTAGGGTAAAGCATTTCACCCAACTGGAACAATAGCTTATCTAGCTAAGGGTACCAAAAAAATAAAATTTACATTCAATTGTTTCCTTAAGAACAATCTTGGGAGTACCTTCTCTGTTACAAATTGTCATCTCTTAAAGGGATTCTGGCCTAGCCTCTTTCCAGCTACAACTATCAAAGGGCATTATTATATTTTCTGGACAATGTTAAGGATTTTTCAGGGGTAATTTTTATTATAATTTTGTTTTAGACCAAGGGTTGACCTGAGGTCCATGAACTATTTTTAAATTTTTAATAATTATATTTCAAATAATTTATTTCCTTCATGATCCTATGCATTTAAAACATTGTGAAAAAAGGGGGTCCACAGGCTTTACTAAACTGACAAAGAGATTCATGATACTAAAAAGTAAAGAAAATTGCCTTAGGTTGATATTTGGTTAAAATTATTTGCTACCAGAAAAAGGGTTTTAGACCAACATATTATACCGTTCCACAATGAAGGTTTTTGGTTGTTGTTTCATTAAAAAATCAACAGCAAAGATAAAGTCTTCTTATCTCACCCAGGCTAGATGTGCAGGAACACTAGAGATTGCCATGGGAGCTTTGACTTTGCTGCTGGAATGACCTCCAGGAATTGATGCTGAGTGAAAAGAGCAGAACCAGGAGAACCTTATACACAGAGACAGATACACTGTGGCACAATAGAATGTAATGGACTTCTCTACTAGCAGCAATGCAATGATCCAGGACAATTCTGAGGGACTTATGAAAAAGAACTCTATCCACATTCAGAGGAAGAACTGTGGGAGTAGAAGCATAGAAGAAAAACAACTGCTTGAACACATGGTTCGATTGGGGATATGATTGGGGATGTAGACTCTAAAACGATTACCCCAGTGCAATTATCAATAATATGGAAATAGGTCTTGATCAATGATACATGTGAAACCCAGTGGAATTGTGTGTTGGCTATGGAGAGGTGGAGGGGAGGGAAAGAACATAAATCATGTAACCATGGAAAAATATTCTTTAAATAAAGCTTTTCAATTAAAAAAAAAGAAAAAAATGATGTGGCCCTTTATATTTAAATGAATTACCTATTTGTAATGGTCATATACGGTATAAGATACTAGTCTAAACTTGTTCTTTACCTTTTTAATGTGATCACAATGTAATGGGAAACTATTGTATGCTTAGGGTGTCCCAGATGATGCTTCTGCACAGGAGATGCAAGGGAAAAGATAACATCTCTCTATGTGGAAGATACTAGGGAATTGTTTCCAAAAAAAATCCTGATATTATGTAAGGGAAGTGCCTTGGAGAAATAGAATATGGTATATAGATATTTCACAACTAGTTCCAGTCATTTGACTGTAGAGGCATTCAAAAAGGCCTTCGACTAATAGACTTTTTTTTTTAAAAACTAATATTCTTTTAAGGTTTATTCATTTCTGGAGAATCTTGGTTGATTTCATCCACAAGGTTTAGTAAAAGGGGTAGTTTCTGGTCTTGAACATGTACAAGGGCTTGTTTTAAATTTTATTTATATATTTTCCCTCTTTTTTAAAATGCATTCTTTAAATTAATAACCTAGCCATACATCCTTTACCAAGTCTGTTGTAAAAGAATATTTACTGGGATGGAACATTATTTTGTGTTGCTATCAGATTATGTATGTAGGATTAGATCCAGTATCTTATCCTCCCGAAGGGGGACTCTAAAGGTCCGTAGACTAAGAACTTTTTAAAAGTAACTTCAGGGAAAAGATATTGTCCTGGACCAACCAGATCTCCTAGAGGAGATGCTGTGAAGACCATCATTATTCCAAATGAATTAAAAAGATGACAGCAAAAGAGGATGTCCCACAAAATCAAACATTACAACATGAAACTCTGAGAGCCTTTGTATATAACAAACTGAACTGTAGGAGACTGCGCCCTCCATAAACTTTTGTCCTACCCATGCACCATTATTTTATCTGGATTATAAAATCCTCATGCCAAAAAATGCCCCTTAATAGCTCCTTGCCAATGCATTGAAATAGGTATGAGTCTCTTCTCATAGAAGATAAAAGTCTGACCCTCTAAGGAAGCAGTTTTTTTTAAAACCCTTAACTTCTGTGTATTGGCTCCTTGGTGGAAGAGTGGTAAGGGTGGGCACAGATGCTCCACAGATGATTAAACCTAAGAACCTATTACTTCTGACGACTGATTCATATAAGGACAAATAAAGGATTAGCCTAGTATAGTGGAAAATGTCGGATATGAAGTTAGAAGACCTGGGTTTGAATTTTGGCTCTAACATTTATTAACTGTGTGACTCTGGGCAATATATGAACAAACGTTTATTAAGCATCTACTAAATGCTAAGCAAATCACATTTGTCTGGGTCTTAGTTTTCTCATCTGCAAAACTTTCTAATTTTTTTGTCATACAAAACACGCTTCCATATTGGTCATTGTTGTAAGAGCACATTCATACATAACCAAAACCCCAAAATAAAACCAAAGATACACTGATGTGAAAGATGATTCCGAACAGCTTTCTCTGGAGCATCTGCAAAATATTGGAGCTTGATTAGAAGATATCTCTAAGGTCCTTTTCTTTATTGATATGTATTGTCCTATAAAGTTATGGAGAAACTGTAAATCTTTAGAAGCACATTATAGTATAGTTAAGTAAATTCTAGAGAGGCAGCTAGGTGGCTCAATGGATAGAATGCTGAGCCTGGAAAAAGGAAGACCTGGGTTCAAATCCTTACTTCTTAGCTGTGTGACTCTGGGTAAGTCACTTAACTTCTGATTACTTGGCAAAAGGATCCACTGGAGAAGGAAATGTAAACCATTCCAGTATCTTTCCCAAGAAAAACCCCACGGATACCTATAGTCCATAAGGTCATGAAGACTCTGCCACAACTGAATGAACAATTACAACAGTTAAATGACGGACGAAAAAAAGTTTTCACAGTCAATTTGCAGGTTTTACTCTGGTGGTGTGTTCTAGGAATACATCTTTAGCTCTATCATTCAAAGTTTTTATAAGTAACTGATAAGAAGCTATAAAATAAATGTTCTCCAACTTACAAGATGAAATAAATGGCAAATGACAAGAATAATGATCCCAAAAGATTTTGATAAGCTAGAATAAGTCAACTCTTAGAAGATAATATTCAAACAGGGATAAAGTCCTACATTTGTGATTAAATAAGCAACTTCACAAGTATGGGGGACAGAGTAAAGGTTGAGTGAGTGTTGGATCAAACAATAGTTGTGATGAAAATGTGACAGTTTAGTGGACTGCAGGTTGAGTGTGAGTCAATAGTGAAACAAGGTAACCAAAATAGCTAACATGGTCTTTGGCTACACGGTGTCCAGAAATCAAAGAGCTAACTATAATCTGTCCTGACCAGTCTGCCTCTGAACAATTGTGCTCTGTTCTTGGCTGCTAAATTTCTAGGACACTGACAAGGTAGAATTGGTTTAGATAGTGATTAGGATAGTGAAGAGACTAGAGATATGCCACAAGAGAATCAGTTAAAATGATCTTTAGTGTGAGAAAAAAATTTTCATTTTCTTTAAGAGTACTCAAAGGGCTATTATGTAGAAAAGGGATTATCCATGCCCTTCTAGGCCATATACACACAAGAGAACTAGAAGCAGTCAGCAAAATCTATTTAGAGGCAGACTTTGAAAAAACTTAATAAGAATTATAGATGTTCTAAAATAAAAGTCTACCTTGGGAGGCGGTAAGTTTTAAGTTCTATATCAATGGAAATCTTCTAAAGGAAAGTATATGACTACTTCTCAGAGATGTTGTATAAGGATGATTTTGGCCCAGACTAGATGACCTCTGAGATATTTTCCAATTCTATAATTCTATAAAAACTCCTTAAATTAAAAAGAAACTATTTGCTTCACACCTACCTTAATAAGTACTCAACTCAGTATCTTTCAACATCATCAATTATCATCTATTTTCATTAACAAACATTGAAGGTACAACTATTGATAGTCTGAAAAAAGCACCACTCCTAATTGCCCCTCTTTTTTCAACTTACACCACAACCACTCATTCAGGCTTTCATCTCTCATCCGAACTATTACAAATTTCATCCCAACTGATCTCACTGGGGTGAGAGTCTCAATCTGCTCCTCAATACTACTGCCAAATTGAAATTTCTAAAACAAAGATCTAACCATGTCAATCCCCTCCTTAAGAAAGTTCAGGACCAGGGATAGCTAGGTAGCACAGTGGATAGAACTTGGTCAAGAGGACCTGGGTTCAAATTTGACCTCAGACCCTTTGCAAGCTCTATGACCCTGAGAAAGTTACTTAACTTCAACTGCCTAACCCTTACCACTCTTCTCCCTTGGAATCGATTCTTAGTATTGATTCTACAACAGAAAGTAAGAGTTTTAGAAAGAAAAAAAAACAATATGATATCTGTTAATTGTCATCTCCCACTCCACCTTTTTCTAAAAGTTGTCCCTCATTTTGATTTCCTTCCCCATTTAAAAATCAATTAGAAACTCTGACAGGGGTCTAATCACTCAAATATACAAGGAGTTAAAGCAATTGTATAAAACATCAAGCCATTCCCCAATTGATAAATGGGCAAGAGACATGAATAGGCAATTTTCAGGTAAAGAAATCAAAAGTATCAATAAGCACATGAGAAAGTGTTCCAAATCTCTAATAATTAGAGAAATGCAAATCAAAACAACTCTGAGGTATCACCTCACACCTAGCAGATTGGCTAAAATGAAAGAAGGGGAGAGTAATGAATGTTGGAGGGGATGTGGCAAAATTGGGACATTGATGCATTGCTGGTGGAGTTGTGAACTGATCCAGCCATTCTGGCTGGCAATTTGGAATCACGCTCAAAGGGCTATAAAAGAATGCCTGCCCTTTGATCCAGCCATACCATTG
>NC_058132.1:525212899-525236643 GCF_016433145.1 Gracilinanus agilis
AGAAATGCAAATCAAAACAACTCTGAGGTATCACGTCACACCTAGCAGATTGGCTAAAATGAAAGAAGGGGAGAGTAATGAATGCTGGAGGGGATGTGGCAAAATTGGGACATTAATGCATTGCTGGTGGAGCTGTGAACTGATCCAGCCATTCTGGCTGGCAATTTGGAATCACGCTCAAAGGGCTATAAAAGAATGCCTGCCCTTTGATCCAGCCATACCATTGTTGGGTTTGTACCCCAAAGAGATCATAGATAAACAGACTTGTACGAAAATATTCATAGCTGCGCTTTTTGTGGTGGCAACAAATTGGAAAAGGAGGGAATGTCCTTCAATTGGGGAATGGCTGAACAAACTGTGGTATATGCGGGTGATGGAATACTATTGTGCTAAAAGGAATAATAAACTGGAGAAGTTCCAGGCGAACTGGAGAGACCTCCGGGAACTGATGCAGAGCGAAAGGAGCAGAGCCAGAAGAACTCTATACACAGAGACTGATATACTGTGGTAAAATTGAATGTAATGGACCTCTGTACCAGCAGCAATGCAATGACCCAGGACAATTCTGAGGGATTTATGGTAAAGAAAACTACCCACATTCAGAGGAAGGACTGCAGGAGAGGAAACATATAAGAAAAATAACTGCTTGAACGCATGGGTCGGGGTGGACATGACTGAGGGTGTAGACTCGAAACTACCACACCAATGCAACTACCAACAATTTGGAAATTGGTCTTGTTCAAGGACACATGACAAAACTAGTGGAAACGCGCATCGGCCAAGGGTGGGGGGGGGGGGGGGGCGTGGGTTGAAGGGGAAAGGTGGAGCATGAATCATGTAACCATGTTAAAAATGAATATTAATAAATGTTAAAAAAAAATCAATTAGATCTGGGGGCAGCTAGGTAGCTCAGTGGATTGAGAGCCAGGCCTAGAGACGGGAGGTCCTAGGTTCAAATCCGGCCTCAGACACTTCCCAGCTGTGTGACCCTGGGCAAGTCACTTGAACCCCATTACCCACCCTTATCACTCTTCCACCTAGAAGCCAATACACAGAAGTTAAGGGTTTAAAAAAAAATCAATTAGATCTATCTTGCGTGTAATTAAAAAAAAAAAAAGCGCCATTGGTATCAAGAGTATCTAAGTTTAAGTCCTAGTTCAGTGATTCTCAAAGTGGGCGCTACCGCCCCCTGGTGGGTGCTGCAGCAATCCAGGAGAGTGGTGATGGCCACAGGTGCATTTATCTTTCCTACTAATTGCTATTAAAATTTTTTAAAAATTAATTTCCAGGGGGCTAAGTAATATTTTTTCTGGAAAGGGGACGGTAGGCCAAAAAAGTTTGGGAACCACTGTCCTAGTTCTATCATTTACTTGCTGTTTAATCTTAGGGAAGTCATTTCTCCTTGAAGGACTTGTATCCTCATCCATAACAGATTCTTTTCAAATTCTAAAATTGTTATATCCCAAAATAATCACAGATAAGATCCTAAGACATTACAGACATAAATGAATGGAAAAATATTTAATGAGTACTTATTATGTGCCAAGCATTTCACTAAGTAGTAGATAGAAAAGCAAAGATACTTCTCTCAAAGACCACAAGTTCTATAATTTATTCCTCTCTTAAACATTTTAAGGAAACTTTCCTTTCATCTGAAACTTCTAAATAAAATACAAAGCATGATCAGGCTATTCTCTAAGAATTTTTAATACTGAGGGTGGGAGTAGAGAGAAATTTAATTACATCATATATGATTTTATAGCTTATTTTTTTTCCCCTTAAAACCCTTACCTTCTGTCTTGGAGTCAATACTGTGTAAAGCAGAAAAGTGGTAAGAGCTAGGAAATGGGGGTCAAGTGACTTGCCCAGGGTCACACAGCTGAGAAGTGTCTGAGGCCAGATTTGAACCTAGGACCTCCTGTCTCTAGGCCTAGGTCTCAATCCAATGAGCAACCCAGCTGCCCCCTACTAGCTTATTTTTAAAGGTCTATACTCTCCCTTTTTTTTCTCCCATCTATAATCTTACTTCCTATTCTGCTTTATCCTATATCTAACCTCAAATCTGGTCAGTTTGTTTTATTACATGCAGGGCTCCTGGACTATAATCTACTGAATTTCCCTGTCTACATTGTTCTTTTTCATACCTACTTAACCAACATTATTTTTTGTTGTTGTTTTTCTCTCATTTTTCCTTCCTCCCTTAATTTTTCTTCCTACTTTTTGAGACTCCAAGGTAGCAGGCAAGAAATGGATGTTTTGATGAACAATTCCAGCTAAAAGAAGCAGATGACTGATTAGACACAATGTAATGAAAATAAGGCAAAGCTGCAAAAGTCTCTCACAGACTTAGCTTTTATGCAAACAGGCCTTTTTGTATATAAAACCAGGCTTAAAGATGGAAATTTGGCCTCAGATACTTCCTAGCTAATTATGTGACCCTGGGCAAGTCACTTAACCCCAAATGCCTAATCCTTACCACTCTTCAGTCTTAGAATGGATATTGATTCTAAGACAGAAGGTAAGGGTTAAAAAAAAATTTTTTTTAAGCAGTCTGTGGTTATGTCAAAAGGTTTAGACCAGAAGGGTCAAACAGTCCTGCCTGCATAGGCCTGCAATGCTACCAAATACCTCCCAAATCAGATTAAAATATTATTGGGAAATAAAAATGCCTAATACAATAAATAATAATACAACAATATGTGGTATTCTAAGTTGATACTCATCAGAATGGTTTAGTGATCCCATTTCCATTTGAATTTTTCATCACTTGTTTGGACTATTAGAACCTGGTAGTAATATCTGTTTAGATTACTAGATATAGTAGAAAGAAGGAATAATTGGGGAAGAGAAGAAGTCCTACTTTGGAAATAATCTAAAATTCCAGAAGGAGAATATAGGAAATAGAGATGGATGTCCATGAGATATTTTAGAATTGGAGAGGGCCTTAGAGATTTAGTCTAACTCCCTCATTACATAAATAGTTGAAAAAATCTCTGGTTCAAACCCTACCATGTCAGAATAAGTACTTGTCTAAATTGATAGACTTTTCCCTGATATTTAATTTTTGGGACTTAGTACTCTTATGAGGTAAAAAATAATTAAATGAAACCAAGGCTGGAATGGCTTAGATTAGAAAATGTGTTTTAGCAAACAAATTAGAGGAACAAGGAAGTATCCTTTCAGATCAATTGGAAAGGAAAGAGTTTATGACTAAATATAAAAGAAAAAGGATCCCAGAAGATAATACAATTTTTATTACATTAAATTTAAGTTTCTACATAAAGCAGCTAAAATTAATTATGAAAAATTTTCACAACATATTTCTCTGATCAAGGTCTCATTTCCCAAATATCAAAGGAACTGATTAAAATTTAGACTAGGAGCCACTGTCTTATTGTGATCAAGCACAAACACATTTTTAAAGGAAATATGAATGTACTAATAGCTACATTAAAAAAATGCTTCAGAACACTATTACAGAAATTTAAATTATGGCACCTTTATTTTTTTATTTTAATTTTAATTTTTTTAATTTAAATTATTCATACCCATCAGATTAGCAACAATAACAAAAGAGGAAAATGATAAATGTTGGAGGGGCTGCAGGAAAACAAGCACTAATTGTGGAATGTAATTTGATAGTGATCAGAAAACTATTTCAAAAAAATTAAGTTGTATATATACATACCCTCTGACTCAGCAATATTACTGCTAGGTCAATATCCCCAAAGAGATCAAAAAAAGAGGAAAAAAATTCATGAACAAAAATATTTACAACATCTCTTTTTGCGGTGGCAAAAATCTGGAAACTAAGGGAGTGCCTATCAAAGAGAATGATTAAACAAATTATACTATATAAATGTAATGGACTACCACACTAAATAACAAAAAGGATGGTTTTCAGAGAAATCTGGGAAGATTATATGAAATGATGCAGTTTGCAGTGAGCAGAACAGAAAGAAAATCAAAAGGACACCTTTGAAAGCCTTAAGAAGATCAATGCAATGATCCATCATGATTATAGAAGATCAATCATGAATCACTGAAATTGACCTCCCAACAGAGAAGTCAATTTTGGACAATCAAATGCAGCAATTTATTTGCCTTGATAATGCATATTTATTATAATGTGTTTTCTGCCCCTTTTTTGCAAGGTGAGGGGAGAAAAATAAACACTTGATTGAAAAGAAAATAAATATTTAAAAAGAAAGGGGGAAGAAAAAAAAGAGACAGGATTAGGAAGAGACAAGTAGGATATCTATTTCTAAGAGACAACTATTCATGAACAACTGGATGATTAGTGAGAGGTAATGGTGAATCAAGCAAGGAATAGGAAAACAGAGACAAAGGTTTCCAGGTTGAGGTGGACAAAGCAGAAAAGATTCAGAAGACACACTTATCAGTGCAGGTAGTGAAGACTCTAGGGATGAAGGGATAGGTATGTTATATGAGTGTTACTTTGGATGAGGTTGTAGAGGTTTTTTATAGAACTTTGTCACTAGCCAAAGAATCCAGAGGAAGGAAATTCTTAGTGACTTCCTATCATCTTTCTTAAATTTTTCCCACAAATCTCTAGCCCTAACAGATCCTCTACACAAAAGGGGGAAGGGGGAGTAGGGACTATTTTATTAAAAATATTAACTTTAAAGTGACACCTTTGATCTCAGCTCTCCTCATTTTGAAACAGTAACTTCTGAAATATAATTTGATACACTATGCCTGAAGTAATCACATCCAAGAGAAATACAAGAATGCTAGAAAGAGCACTGGACTTGGAAAATCTGGATGTGAAGACTAATTATGCCATGTAATATCAGTATGATCAAAGACAGATCATTTAACTTGTTTAGGTCATAGTTTTCTCACCTGTAAAACAGGGATATTAATAACATTGTACTTTGTATTAACTCATAGGATTGCTGTAACTGATTTATAAATGTCTAGTACTGTTATTGACAGTGTCAGATTTGGGGCACTGCCAAAAACACATACAATTATTCCATTAAAGAAGCAAGGAATTGAAGCTCTTGGTCAACTAAATAAATGACAACTAAGTGTTAATAATGGAATTTTTTTTTTACTCAAAATTATTCTAGCAAAATCTGAAAGGATACCAAAGCTGAACTAGAGAATAAAAAAATCCTTTAAATCTTCAAACTTGTCGTGGCAATATTGTTGTATTCATCATTTTTGCTCCATATTGAAAGGTATCTAAATTAAATACATTTATATATTTATTCCCCTGAAATATTTATATCGATGAATACAATTTGTAAAAAGTTTTTGAGCGAACTATCTACAAGCAAGAAACAAAAATGAAAATTCTTTTTGAACACTTTAGATTTTAAAGTTTTCATAAGGTAGGCATGTATCTACTTGCACTCTTTACTATATAATTTATGTAAAACATTTATTCCTAGTTCTAAGAAACCACAAGAGTGCATACTTGGCCACTCATATAAATACAAAAGAAGTCCCTGTTCCTTATCTAAGAATACATGATATACACTTCAAATAAGTTGAAAATCTGGCAAATATTTTGTAGTGTTAATTTTGTTACTTGTTCTAAGTTCTACTGTTGAAAAAGACATTAAAAAATACTGTTAATTTTTAGGAAACTAACCTCCTAGATTTCACTAATTTGCATATTCTCAATATTTTATTTAATACTCAGCAGTTCTTTACAATCTTTACAAATATGAAATAATTAAATTTTGTACAGTTTGAATTTCTGTATAACAAATTGGCATAATAGTACTTCACAGACAGAATGAATGGCAAATCCAATTCACTTCTACCCTACTCCTAGGATTAGCCAACATAAAATATCTTTTTGATCTGAAAAACTAAGATGGATATATAAACATAAAAGGGATACTACAGCTATACTTATGTCTACCTAGCTTACTGTGATTATAGAAAATGAAGAAAAAGGCAAAATGCAGAAAACTAATGAGATTAACCCCAGTTGCCTAGCCTTTACTGCTCTTCTACCTTGGAACCAATATACAATATTGATTCTAAGATGAAAGGTTTGGTCTTAAAAAAAAAAGAAAAAAATGAGAAAAAAGAGAATAGCACTGAGAAATAGAATCATCTCAAACACAGTTACAATATATTACCAATAAACAAGACACACAAAAATAAGTTTATATAAACAATAAAGCAATGCTACAGATCTTCCTCTTTCATCTCAACATAAAAAAATTTTAACACCAAAAGACTTGTATATGTATTTTATCTTCCCATTAAAGCAAATTATCTCGCAAATATTAAGCATCATCATATTCTAGTAGAATGATAGGTATATACTATTACTCTCATTTTATAGATATAGAAAGTATCAAAAAGAACATGGAACTCAAAAAATTTTAAATGAACATTAACAATTTTTGTGTACGTAATTAAGAAAAAAAGATAAAAATTAAATGTTAAAAGAAAGTTTCAAATAAGGCGTCTAAAGTCAGTGAAAGAAGTAACAGAATCCACTTCTTCCTGTACATGATTCCATGCTTAAGGCAGTAACTATGATGCCATCTTTTGAAAAAATTCCTTTCTAATTTTACATTACTCATTTCTAAATTTTTAAGGCATGTTCTTTCAGCTGCTTAAATTACTTATGACTGGTCATGAGACTTGATACTCCTTTTCAAATATGGACTTGTTCATATTAACGGATCACTGAACTAATATAATCAAAACTGACTTGCTATTTATAGGCTCTCCTCACAATAAAGGTAACTCTGAATTTGACAAAGCCAGAGGGCTTAGGGAAGAAGCAACAAAGAGAATTACATGAGTTATTCTCTACTTTTTAAAAACTGATTTTTTAAAAAATTGACTTTTCTACTCAAACATTATACTAGATGTAATTCAGATGACTAAAAGAGGGATTTCAGAGCACTATTCCCCTCTAACCTGTTTTCTATCCATCTAAACCTATATTAGATCTCCATGAAATATTTCTTGAGTTGACTCGAAAGTTACTTTTGAAAGAGAATTCAAAACCACCTTACTGACAAGCTAACTGCTAATGTCACATTAAAGAATTTCTTGTTTATTATCTAATCATCTAGATTAAAGTTTAAGAACTGATTACTCTAAATACTTAAGCAATGGTCTCTATCTTCTACTTCGGTTGATATCAGGACTTCCATTCTGGCTAGGCAACCCTAGTATAAAAATCACATTACTTAATCAAACTTAAATAAACCTTCCGTCTATAGAAATATTTGAAGTTTTCTAACTAATCTAGATATACACTACCCTGGTTTCAATCAGAAAGCTAACAAATATGAGAGGAAATACCTTTTATATAACAAAAAGAACAAGCATGATATTTGTTGTTATAACATAGACTAACAGTTTAAATAAATGTTATTTCGATCATGCTTTAAAATCTCGTTAATAGAGTTAAAATTTTGAGGAAAATCAATTTGACTTTTGAAGCTATTAAGGGGAAGACTGTGAACCACAGGCCCAATTGTAAAGTGTAACATCTTGTACAATATTAAATGTTATAACGTTGTTTTTGCTGCTCAGCTCAAGACTCCATTTGGGGCTTCCCTGGCAAAGATAATAGAGTGATCTGCCATTTCCTTCTCCAGCTCAGGTTTTACAAGTAAGGAACTGAGGCAAAAGGGGTTAAGTTGCTTGCCCAGGGTTATACAAGCTAATTAAATGTCTGATGCTAAATTTGAACTCGGGTCTTCCTAATTTCAGGTCAGGTGCTCCATCCACTGTGCCACCTAGCTGACTCATATTATGATGTACTCCTTTTAAATGTCCTTTAATAACTGGCGGAACATATATATTACATCTTCCTTCACTACTAGTAAAACAAAATAGTTTAATCAGTTTTTAAGAATGGCCCTAGAGGACGCAGCTGGGTGACTCAGTGGATTAAGAGCCCAGCCTAGAGGTCCTAGGTTCAAATCTGACCTCAGGCACTTCCTAGCTGTGTGACCCTGGGCAAATCATTTGACTCCCATTGCCTAGCCCTTACCACTCTTGTGCCTTAGAGTCAATAGGGAAGGTAAGGGTTTAAAAAAGAAAAAACAAACAAACAAAAAAAGAACAGTCCTAGAAAGTTCTTAGCACTTCAACAACCACTTGATTCTTTTCTGCCTTTCTTTACAAATATCTCAATTGGAAAAAAGAAACAGTTGGGAAAAGTATATAACCTTCCTCCCAGGAGGAAGTTATAGTTGGAAAAAACACCACATTACTTAGTAAAGGTTTTTCATTGGCAAGAGTAATAGTAGTATGAATTTTGTGCACTCCTAGGTATACCATCTATAAATAAGAGATATGATGCTTATTATGAAGTGATTGTCCAGGGCTAAGACATTTATGCTAGGGCAACAATTTTTGCATATAGTAGTTCCTTAATAAATGTCTCTTGAATTAAATTGAATTGTGTGTGACTTCTAATGCCAACCTTACAAGTTAGGGACTATAAACTTTTTTAAAATATTCAATATAATTGATTTTGTTTGTAATCCTATGTGCTTTATTTTATGCATTTAAAAACACTAAATGGGGGAGGGATTGAGGTCTACAGGTTTCACCTGACTGCCAAAAGGGTCCATTGCTTCCCACCCCCAAATAAGGTTTAAGAACCTTTCTGCCCTTTATTTGCCCTACAAGTTCTTAAAACAAGTAGGTGATACAGTAGACAGAGCACTGAGCCAGGAAGATCTGAGTTCAAATGCAGCGTCAGACACTGTGTAACTCTGTGTGACTCATACTGGGAAATGGTTCACATTGCTCACCTCAGTTTCCTCAACTGTAAAAATAGAGAATATAGTACCTACTTCCTAGGGTTGTGTTGAGAATCAAATATTTGCAAAATACTTGGCACATTGTTCAAATGGGTCGAACTCTTCATAACCACTCCCCTTCCCTCCATTTGGGATTTTCTTGGCAAAGATACTAAGTGGTTTGCCATCTCCTTCTCCAACATGTCCCCATTTTGCAGATGAGGAACCTGAAGCAAACAAGGTTAAGTGCCTTGCCCAGGATCACACAGCTAATTGTCTGAGGCCGAATCTAAACCTAGATGCTCCTGACTCCAGGCCCAACACTCTATCCATTGAAGCAACTTGTTGCCCTACTTGGCATATAATAAAAGCTATATACGTGCTAGCTATTTGTTGTTATTCTAGTCATTACTATTAACGAGGATGAATTGCTACAGTCTAAAAGTAAGTGATGTGCTCTATGAGGACTTGGTAGGATGCCTACCTGTATCTTCCTTCCTTCTCTCCTTCCCTATTTTCCTTCCTTCTCTCCCTCCCACAGGCGCTTAATACGGTGCTGTCCAGGTGACTCCCTTATGCTATGGACCCCAAAGGTCTTAAGACTTTTGAAGTTGAACTCAGGAGTGCGTAAGAGGGAGGCCGCACTGGGTGACATCGCTAGCTCGAAGATACCCAGGGTCAGGCCCTGCACCCTAGGAGGCCTGGGGCCTGGACGGGCCGCCGCTCAACTCCCAGCCTCGGCCCAGCCCTCCCCATTCGTCCCGAGCCAGCCCTCGGCCTCCGCCAATACCACCCCCCTCGCCCACCTTGCACTCGGGGCTCTCCTTTCTCTCCTCACAGAAGTTGACCGGCGCCAGACCCGGCAGGTAGAAGGCGCTGCCTGGGCCGGGGGTGGCCCCCAGCAGCAGGGACAGCAGCAGCCACCGCCACCGAGAGAAAGACGACGGCCGGGGCCCCAGACTCATGACGGCGTGTGGACCGACGACCGCGGGAGAAAGGCCAGCTGGGAGGCAGGGAAGGAGGGACCGGGAAGGCCCGGGGGCGAAACACGGAGTAGCGGCGTAGCAGGAGGCGGCGGTGGCTGCCGAACAGGAGGGCGGGTCGCCGACGGCCAATTCCGGTAACACTAGAAGATACGTCCACCTCCGCAACAGAAACCGAACCAGGCTACGACGGAGCATGCGCAACTTGACTGCGCAGGCCCAGTAGGCAACTGTCCCGGAGCCTCATAAGAGTTTCCGGGAGAGTGTGTACAGAGAAAAATCCAGGTTCCCGGTTTTCTTTAGACCCGTGGGAGAAGGGAGCTGCAAGGAAAACACGGCAGGCGGAGGATAACCTGTAAAAAGAGGGGAATATAGACGAAGTATCTGCTACATCGAGAGATCGCCTTAGTGTACGTTAAGGATTCACTTCCTTTTCTGTGTCCGACCCCTTTGGCCCCTTAATGAAGCCTGTTATTCAGAATAACGCATTTAAAACCTATGGACTTTTGATTCCTTAGCATATGGACATGGGAGCAGCTAGGTGACTCAGATGATTGAGAACCTGGTCTGGAGACAGCAGGTCCTGGGTTCAAATTTGAGCACAAATACTTCCTAGCTGTGTGAACCTAGACAAGTCACTTAACCCCAATTACCTACCCCCTTACTACTCTTCTGCCTATCTCGACTCTAAGACAGAAGCTGAGGGGCTTTTAAAAGAAAAAGAAAAAATTAGGCTGATTAGGAGTGGGAGGTAGAGGGCAAGCATTTATTAACCACCTACCATGGATTAATTACAATTATTATCTCATTTGGTCCCCATAAAAGACAACCAGGAGAAGGTAGATGCCATTTTTGTCACTGTTCAGTTGTGTCACACTCTTCCTAACTCAATTTGGGGCAGGGACACCAGAACTGTTTGCCATTTCATCTCCAGCGTGTCCCCATTTTACAGATGAGGAAACTTAAGCAAACAGGTTTAAGAGACAGAGGTCATACAGCTAGTAAGTGCCTGAGGTCAAATTTGAACTCAAGAAGATAAATCTTTGCGCACCCCCCCCCATGTTATTATCCCCATTTTAGAGTTGAAGAGACTGTGTTAGATAGAGGTAAAATGATTCCAGGTGAAGTGGCCCAAGATCCCATAAGTCTATATGAGTTTATTTTTGTCTTCAGGTCTTCTTGACCACTTCTTAATAAATTTTTTTTTTAAGTTTGAGGGAAATCAATGTAACTTCTAAAGTTATAATAGGAAGAGATTGTGAGTCTTGGGCCACCTAGCTATTTCAGGAAATATGGGCAGTGTCCTCAAATTGCCCGTTTGCTAACCAAATGAGTTAGTGTCCTCCTCTATAAAAAATGGATAACCATTAAAGCATTCCCAGGCTTTGAGTTTTATGGTAGAGAAAGTGCTTTGTCAAACTTAACAGTTCCAAATATCTGTGATCTCATTGATAGGGTTACTTTCTTCAACCATGCATGTGACAGCCCGTTCCCTGTTTAAAATTCTAGGCTTAAGAATTAGGAAAAAACTTTAGAGGTTGTCTAGTCCAATTATTCATTCAATCAGCAAGCATTTAGTAGTCCCCTACTATGTGCCAGGTACTATGGAAAACAAAGAAAAAATAATGCCCTCAAGACACTAAAATCCTATAAGGAGAAACAAGAAAACATGTACACATAAGTAAATACAAAAAATATATTTTACATATAAACATATGTATAATATACTATAATTATATATAAATTGTGTAAATATATAAATATGTCTATAATATAAATTATGTAAATATATAAATACACATATAATGTATAACTATATATACATTATGTGAATATATAAATACATTATATACAATAATATAACAAATAATAAACACACCAAAATGGGGAGGAAAGAATGGGTCAGGAATAGCAGCTGGGATGGGGGGGGGGCGGGGTTCAAGAAAAATATTCTTGCCCAGTGGCATTTGAACTGAACTTTAAGGAGTAGGCAGAAATGATGCAGATGGTGCATTCCAGGGATGAGAACAACCCATGTAAAAGAATGCTTTGTATGTGAAATAGCAGGTAAGCCATTGTGTTTGGAATGCGGAATTCATGAAGAAGAGTCCAGTGTAATAAGCCTTGAAAGGCTGGCTGGAGTCAGATTGTGAAGGACTTTGAATACCAGAAGAATTCTCACTTTATCTTAGAGGTAGTTCAGGAGCTACTGGCAATGTTTTGGTGTTTTTAGACCAACCATATGATTTTGCAGATAAAGAAAGACAAAATAATTTGTCCAAGGACATACAGATTGCAAGCAGTAGAAACTGGTTTCAAATCCAGCCTCTCTTACTTCTTTCTACTGCTCTTGCCTCTGTGCCTCAGTGATTTTACATCTTTCTAGTTCTTTTCCATGTCCTCCCATATTTGCTCCATAGAGGAGATAATAACCCAAGGTGCTGGATGCCTCGTTTGATGACTTTTTAACCTATGAGTATCAGTAAAGCACTAAGGATGTCCATCTATCATACTTTATTCTTACTATGTAAGTGACCAACCCCTTTTCTGATGATACACTTATTGAACTGAATTGAATTGAATACACTTATTATACAAGCTCTGTATACAAAATATAAGATGGTCTATTCTTACTGTGTGTTTTTTCCATTTCTTTTTGGGTCATTTACACCTTTAGTTCTTCAGAGATTGTCCTATTCCATGATTTTTAGCCATGTATAATAATGATGGTAATAAAAGAATTACTATGTGCCCAGACACTGTGCTAAGTTTAGTCTTTCAAATAACCCTGCATGGTAAATATCATTATTTCTCCACATTTTACTGATGAGGAAACTGAAACAAATAACAGTTAAATGAATTCCCCAGGGTCACATAGTTTAAGTATCTAAGGTCACACTTAAACTCAAGTCTTCCTCATTGCAGTCTTGGTGCATTATCCACTATGGTCCATAGCTGGAGAATCTAATTATTAAAAGGTGTTTTTGTGGCAGTGAACTTCTTGGAGTCATTGCAAGTAATAATAATAGCTAATATATAGCACCCATTTAAATAAAACTTAGAGCAAAAACTTTTTTGTTATAGAAAGAGAAACAAAAAATTAAAATTAAAAAAGAAAATAAAATAAAAAAGAAAAAGAAACAAAAGAGTAGTCAACCTTGGACAGCTCCCTCTATGCCTTAGTTCTCTATTCAAGTAATTGCAATATCTCTTTATTCCAGAATAGCCAAAATTTGACATGCATTTAGCCTGTTTTCAAGGGGAAATTTGCCTAGATAAAGATAAACGGATTTTAAAACTACAAGATTAAAGTCAATGCAATTCAATTATTTGGAGTTTTGGTAAATGCTCACAGAGAGTAGGGTACTCTGCCAGACTTAAAACAGCAATAAAAAACAAAGCTTTAAGCCCTCAAAGGAGGCGATAAAAAAAGGTAAGCAAACAATCTCCATCTAGGTAGGTAGATATGGTCTTCCCTCTAAACTCTCTCCTCTTCCAAACTTCCTCATGACTGTAGATGGTTTTGCCATCTTCCCAATCCCTCAGGCTCACCACCTAGGAGTCATCCTGGACTCCTCACTCTCTCACCCTCCCGTATCCAGCCTGTTGATCTCACCTTTGCAACATCTCTTAAAGATGCTCTTCTCTCTCCCATCACACTTCTATCCCTGGAACCCGTCCCTCATCCCCTCCAGCATGGACTACTGCAGTGGGATGCTGATGGCTCTGCCTGCCCCAAGTCTTTGGTCCAATGATGGTGACCTTCTTGCTGCCCTCTGAAAAAAACTCTCCATCTCCAGTTTCTGGCATTTTCTCTGGCTGTTTTTCATGCCTGGAATGCTCCCTCCTCCTCTCGATCTAATAGTTTCCCACTCCTAAAGCAGTGATGGTCAGCCTTTTGAGCTTGGTGTGTCAAAATTTGTCAAAAAACCAAGCATAACTCAGGTGGGGTTTAACTTTGAGAAAAAAAAAACATAATTTCATGATATTTATAGTTTAAATAACAAAATGTATAATTATAATATATAACTGTATTTAATAAACCAAAATAGGTAAATTAATATAGGTAGAATTGTCATCTATAGTACACAGTGTCTACATTGCACTACAGCAAATGTTTCATCCTTGGCACATGGGCCCATACTTCTCTGTATGCGGCCACGCGTCATCGAAAATGGCTACACGTGTCATAGGTTTGCCATCACCATCCTAAAGGAAGGAAGCCTTAGTCAATTTCCTAATTATAATGCCTTCCCTCTCCTGATGATTTCCTATTTGTATATAACTTGTTTGTACATAGTTATTCCTCACATTTTTTTCTCCCTTCACATGGTGAATTCCTCCAGAGCAGAGACTATTTTTTTGTCTTTCTTTGTATGCCCAAGACTTGGCCCAATGCCTGGCACGTTGGACACACTCAATAAATAAATGCAAGTTGATCAACTTTCCTATGTACTTAACACATTCTAGGTTGTATTATAATGGTTAGTATTATTTCTCAGCCTTAACCCCTTTAATAGATTTTAAGCCATTCGAAAATAAAGATTATGCCAGGCATTTTCTCAGGTTGGTTCTTAGTTCTGGAATGTTCTCCCTCTTCTGCTAGGACTCCCAGCTCTCTGGTTTCTTTCTCTTTTTTTTTTTAACCTTTACTTTCTGTCTTAGTAACTACTCTAAGACAAAAAGGCAAGGACTAGGCAAATAGGTGTAAGTGCCTTGCCTGAAGTCACACAGCTAGAAAGTGTCTGAGGACAGATTTAAACCCAGATCTTCCTGATTCCAGGCCTTTATCCCCAGTGCCACTTAGTACCCCCTGGTTTCCTTTAAGTGCCAACTAAATCCTGTCTTTTACTGGAAGCCTTCCTTAATTCCTCTTCATTCTAGTTCCTTCTCTCTGTTAATTATTTCCTATTTATCCTGTACATGGCTTGCTTTGCATATGTTTCCTGCCCCACCAGATTGTAAATTTTGAGGGGAAGGGCACAGACTTTGTTTTGACTCCTTTTGTATCCCTGGCCTGGGGCTTAGCAGCACAGTGCCTGCCACAGAGTAAGTATTAATAAATGTTTATTGATTGATTGTCAAGACTCCCAACTTGCCTGCTGACTTCTACCTCCATTTTGTAAAGATCAATTAAGTAATATAGGTGAGATCATACAGCTAGTTTCATAATATAATGGGAAGAGCACTACTTCATTTGAGGGCAAAAGACCCTAGATTCAAGTCCTTCTGCTTCTTTCCAAGGCAAGGCACTACTTTTTCCAGGGCTCAGTTTCTTCACCTGTAAAATGAGAGATTTTTGCCTAGGCCATGGCTAAAATCCCTTCTAGTTCTGCCCTTTAATGGTGTTATAAGGTGAAAGACTCTCATAAAATTAGAGAATATTAAGAATTTATAGTAAAAATCCCCAATTATACACCCAATTGGAAGTCATGAAAATCAAAGGAGAGATTAATAAAATAGAAAGTAAGAAAACCATTGAACTAATAAACAAGACAGGAACTAGTTGGGTTTTTTTAATCTTTTAAAATTTTTTATTTGTTTCTTGCATTAAAGTTTCCAGGTATCTTCCTTCTCACACGAGAGAAGACTTCATTTGATATACACACATATATATAAAACTATGTCTTGTTTGTTTCTTTTTATCAGTTCTTTCTCTGGTAGTGGGCATACACAAATTATTTTTCCAACAATATTCCTGTTGTTGCATATAATATTCTCTTGGTTCTGCTAATGTACTCTTTATAATTTCATGTATGTCTTTCCATGTTCTTTTTAAATTAACCTGCTCATAATTTCTTTACAGTGCAGTAGTTTTCCATCACAATCATATGTCACAAATTGTTTAGCCATTCCCTAATTGATTGGCATCCTTTTAATTTCTAGTTCTTTGCCACCACAAAGAGAGCTCTTATAAATATTTTAGAATATTTAGGTTCTTTTCCTTTTCTCCTAATTACCTTAGAAAACAAACCTAGTTTATAGTAGTATTGTTGAGTCAAAAGATTTATATATTTTTATAATTATTTGGACATAATTCCAGGTTACTCTCCAAAATGGTTGGACCATTTCAAAATGAGCTAGTTTTATAAAAAAATAAAACAAAATAACAGATAAACCTTGATTAATTTTATTTCAAAAAAGAAAGAAAACCAAATTACCATATCAAAAATGATATATGTGAATTACCACCAATGAAGATGAAATTAAAGCAATTCATAGGAGCTATTTTGCCCAGTTATATGCCAATAAATCTGACATTCTATATGAAATGGATAAATACAAAAATATAAATTGCCCAGATTAAGAGATGAGGAAATAGAATTCTTAAATAACTCCATCTTTGAAATCTTTGAAAAAGAAACTGAAGAAGGCATAAATGAGCCCCCCCCACCAAAAAAATTCCCAGGACCAGATGGATTCACAAATGAATTCTACCAAACATTTAAAAAACAATTAATTCCAATGCTATATAAACTATTTGGAAAAATAGGCAAAGAAGGAATATTATCAATTCCTTTTATGACATAAATATGGTGCTGATACCTAAACCAGGAAGTGCAAAAATAGAGAAAGAAAACTATAGACCCATTTTCCTAATGAATATTTGCTGCAAACATTTTCAATAAAATATAAGCACCAACATTCACTATATCACAAAGATAATATACTATGACCAAGTAAAATTTACACAGAAATGCAAGGCTGCTTCAATATTAGGAAAACTATTAAGCATTATCAAACATATCAATAACAAAACCAACAAAAATCATATGATTGTCTCAATAAATTCAGAAAAAACTTGATAAATACTCATTCCTATTAACATCTCTAGAAAACATAGGAATAAATGAAGCTTTCCTTAAAAATAATAAATAGTATCTCTATAAAACCATCAGGAAGCATTATCTGTAATGAAGATGTCTTCCCGATAAGATCAGGGGTGAAGCAAGGATATCGAATATTACCACTATTATTCAGTATTGTACTAGAAATGCTAGATATTGTAATAAGCCAAGAAAAAGAAATCAGAAGTATTAGAATAGGCAATAAAAAAAACCAAAACTACCACTATTTGCAGATAATATGATGGTATACTTGGAGACTCCTAGATAATAAACTAAAAAAAAATTACTTGAAAATAACTTCATTAAAATTGTAGGCTACAAAATAAACCTACAGAAATCATCAGCATATCTATATATTGCTAACAAAGTCCAGCAGAAAAAGGCAGAAAGAGAACTTCCATTTAAAATAAACATAGACAATATAAAATACTTGAGAGTTTGCCTGCCACATCAAACTCAGAAGCCATAAAAATATAATTACAAAACACTTTCCACATAAGTAAAATCAGATATAAATAATTGGAGAAATTATTGATTATTTATGGGTAGGCCAAGCCAATGCAATAAAAATGATAATTCTACTTAAATTAATTTATTTATTCAGTGCCATACCAAACTACACACAAAAAAAATTTATAGAGCTAGAAAAAACAATAAAATTTATTTGGAGGAACAAAAGGTCAAGAAAATCATGGGGAATCAATGAAAAAAAAAACCAACTGTGAAGGAATGTAGCCTAGCAATACCAGATCTCAAATTATTTTACAAAGCAGAAATAATCAAAACATTCTGATACTGATTAAGAAACAGAGTGGTGGATTAGTGGAATAGAATAGGTACATAATACACAGTAGTAAAAGATCATGGTAATTTAATGTTCAATAAATGCAAAGATCCAAGCTTTTGAAACAAGAATTCACTATTTGACAAAAACTACTGGAAAAACTGGAAAACAATTTGGCAGAGAATAGACATAGACCAACATCTCGCACCATATACCAAGAGAAAGTCAAAATGAGTACGTTATTTAAACATAAGGATGATACCATAAGCAAATTAGGGGAACATGGAAAGTTTATTTGTCAGATCTATGAATAAGGGAAGAATTAATGACCAAACAAGAGATAGAGAGCACTACAAGATGTAAAATGGATAATTTTTATTACATTGAATTTTTAAAATTTTGCACAAATAAAACCAATGCAGCCAAAATTATAAGGAAAGCAGAAAACTGGGGAAGAGAAGTGGTCTTTAATAGTAAGTTTCTCTAATAAAGGCTGCTTTTCTCAAATACATAGAGAACTGAGGCAAATTTGTAAAAATATGAATCATTCCTCAATTGATAAATGGTCAAAAGATGTGAACAAGCAGTTTTCAGGAAAAGAAATCAAAATGATAATTATATGAAAAAATGTTCTAAATCCCTCTTGATTAGAGAAATACAAATGAAGACAACTCATAATTACTGCTCACACCTATCAGATTGACTAATATGACAGAAAAGGAAAATGACAAATGTTATTAGGAATCCGGGAAAATTGGAACTCTAATGAACTGTTGGGGAAGTTGTGAACTGATTCTGGAGAACCAGTATGTCCCAAAGGACTTTAAATTGTGCATACCCTTTGATCTAGCAATACCACTATTCAGTCTGTATCCCTAGGACATCAAAGAAAAAAGAAAAGAAGTTATAGGTACAAAAACATTTATAGCAGCTTCTTTGTGGTGGAATTGGAAACAGAGGGGGATACTCATCAATTGGGGAATGGCTGAACAAGTAGTGGTATATGATTGTGATGGAGTATTAAAAAATGACAAAAGCAAGTTGGTTTCAGAAAAACCAAGAAAGACATATGAACTGATGCAAAGTGAAGTGAGCAGGATCAGCAGAACATTGTACAGCACTATGGTAAGGATGCATTGTGAATGACTTAGCTATTCTGATCAATATAATGATTCAAGATAATTCCAAAGAATTTATGATGAAAAATGCTATCTCCAGAGAAAGAATCTATGGAGTATGAATGCAGATAGAAGCATAATTGTTTTCACTTATTTTTCTTGCTTTCTTAAAAAACAACATGGCTAATATGGAAATGTTTGCATTATTTCACATGTGCAATAGATAACTTATTTCTTGCTTTCACAATGGTTGGGGAAGAGGTGGGAAAGAATTCAGAATAATATTTTTATTGAATATTTTTTTAACATTTAATAATGTCTTTTAAAGTTTACTTTCTAATTTGAAACCAAGACAATATTCCTATAAAAATAGCTAAATTGGAAGGTAGTAAACAGATATCAGAAGAATTCTCCTTTGATGGATAGTGGAAATGATTTCTGCCTTTTGTATCCCTAGCACTTAGAGCACAGTGTCCAACACATAGTGGGTGCTTAGTAAATGTTTTCGGAATTAAATTAAATGTATTTTGTCCAAATTTAATATTATTGTAGATCTAGAGCTGGAGGGCACCTCAGCAAAGAAATGAGATAATAATGCGTAAAGTGCTTTGCAACCCTTAAAAGAACTATGTGAAGGCTAGTTGTTATGATACAGTCCATTTTGCTGATGAGGAAACTTGAGGCCAAACAGGGTTAAATGAATTTATCTGGAGTGAAACACACAACCTTGTGCTTCAAAATCCGAATAAAACAATTAATTAATCTTAATCTAATTAATTTTAATTAATTGGTTTAATTACTTAACAAGTCTGGTTAATTAGTAAATTATTTGGTTTAATTAATTAAGATTTAATCCGCTGAGTCCCTGGCTTTGCAAGGAATCCCCTTCTCTGGTGCAAATCATTCCGTTTGCCACGCCCCTTCTGAGCTACAACTAAAACTTGGAGAAGAGATTTAGTGGGATTTTTTTTTTTTTTCCTAGAGAGAGTACCCACGGAACTCCCAGGATCTAACAGATGTGATTGACGCACGCCCCAGGCGCTGATTGGCTGGCTCACGCCTCAGAGGGCAGACTAAGACACACCCACTGAATCCCAGACCTTAGTTCCTGCCCCCCCCCCCCTCAAGTCCACATTGACTTTCTCTGACACGTCATCCTACTTAGATGAGGGGAAGGAGTAGGGGTGGAGGGGAGAATCACCACTTCCGGATCCGGATCCGGTGGCCCTAGAAGCCACGCCTCTACAAATCTTCTTTTCTTCTCTTCTCTCATGTTAGGCTTTTCCTCATTGTTTTTACCTATTAACCTAGCTTAGCCAATTTATTACTCTCCAGGAAATAAGAGAGTTTAGCAGCTGGATGTGGCAGGGCTCTCTGCGGAGGACTCACGGCTTGGAAAACTGTCCTGAGTTCAGTTTGGGGTAGGAGTGTAAAAAAACAAAACATGAAAGCCCACCCGGACTTTCTCTATGGAGAAAGAAAGCTTTCTCTCCCACCGTTGGTTGCTTAACTATGACACTCCCTTTCTTCAAAGGACTTTGCCTTCAAACTTAAAGGAAATGATTTCCACCCTTCCCCAGCCATAGGTCAAACAGTTTGCCAGCACTATCCCATATCATGGATTTTAGAAATCGCCTTGGGACTGGAGAAGGGGCAATATGATAAAAATCTTCCATTCCCTCCCTCCCTCCCCACCAAAAAGCTGAACATGTTTAAGCTTAGGCTTCTGTGTGATCACATTCTATTTGATGAAGATGATTGGGTTTAGTTTATACTGTACTTTGAGAGTGTTTGATTTGGGAATAAATTAACTAAAGATTTTTCTAGAATAAAATTAGTATAATTTAATTATCCTTATTTTTGAAAGAAAAACATTTAAAACACCATTCAACTTTTGTCAGAAAATGTCCAGCTATATTTTTAGTTATAAAAAGTGAGTTTGTATTTGAGTGAACCCCTGAATGGGCTTGTATGTTAGTTCAAATATAATAGAAAGAGCAAGGAGCTGGAGCCAGAAGAACTGGGTTCAAATTCTGCCACTGCTAATTCTCCCCAAGGATATAGGTACACAAGCAATCTCCCACCAGATCTCAGTCAATAAGTATTTATTAATCGATTCTAGGGAATCAAGGAAAGTATTTATTAATCAATTCTAGGGATACAAACTAAGAAAATGGAAGTCATTCTCCCAAAGTTTCTTTCCTCTTTACTTTTATTCTAACATCTCAAAACCACTTGAAATCTCCTATATCCTCGAAATGAAAATTAAAACAACTCTGAGGTACTACCTCAAAATGTTGGAGGGAATGTGGCATAATTGGGACAATAATACATTGCTGGTGGAGTTGTAAAGTGGTCCAAACATTCCAGAGGGCAATTTGGAACTATACACAAAGGGCTTTAAATGAATGCCTGCCCTTTGATCCAGCCATACCAGTGCCGGGTTTGTACCCCAAAGAGATAATAAGGAAAAAAGACTGTACAAAAAATATTCAGTTGCACTCTTGTGTTGGCAAAAAATTGGAAAATAAGGGGTTGTCCATTGATTGCGGAATGGCTGAATAAATTGTGGTATATGTTAATGATGGAATATTATTGTGCTGAAAGGAAAAAAAGAAATGGAGGAAATTCCATGTGAACTGGAATGACCTCCAGGAATTGATGCAGAGTGAAAGGAGCAGAACCAGGAGAACATTGTACACAGTCTGATACATTATGGCACAATCAAATGTAATGGACTTTTCTACCAGTAGCAATGCAATGACCCAGGACAATCCAGAGGAACTTTTGAGAAGGAACACTATCCACATCCAAAGAAAGAACTGTGGAACCGGAAATGCATTAGAAAAATACATGATCAACCATGTTGTGTGATAGGGATGTGATTAGGGTTTTGATGTTAAAGAATAATTCTACTGCAAATATGAATAACATGAAAATAGGTTTGGAACAATGACACATGTATAACCCAGTGGAACTGCTTGTTGGCTTTGGGAGTGGGGAGGAAAAAGTGGGGGAGGGGGGGAACATGAATCATGTAACCATGGAAAAATATTCTAAATAAAAATTAGAAAAAATCTCTATTCTCAGAAGAATGGGTGACCATTTCTCTATGCTAACCCTTCTGTTACCTGGATGTCTTCTTTTCAGGCCTTCTATAGCAACTTCCCCCGCATCTCTCCTTCCCTTCTCTATTTTCAGTTCCTATTAAGTTGCCGCCTTATTCTCTGGTGCCTATAGATATATGCAAGATTCTCTCATTCAAAAAAATTCTGTGGCTCATTCTATGGCTCTCTTTCTTTTTACAGACAACTTCCTAGGGGGAAAAAAACCTGCAGAAAGAATTTGTTTTTACTTTCTCTCTTCTCACTTTTCAACCCCTTGCAGTCTGATTTCCAATTTCATCACTTAGCTGAAACTGATGTTCTCACACTTACTAGTTTGCAAATCTGGTTTCTTCTCAGTCCTCATTCTTCCTTAACTCTCCATAGCATTTGACACTTTTCCAAACCTCTCCTATAGGTATTTTCTCTTTCCAAAGTTTTCATAATTCTGTTCTCCACTCAATCTCTTCCTACCTGTATGGCCAATCCATAAATAGCGATAGATAGATAGATAGATAGATAGATAGATAGATAGATAGATAGATAGATAGATAGATAGATAGATAGATAGATAGATAGGATAAGGCACTTATTATTTACTAGGCATTTATTATTTACTAGGTACTGTGCTAAATTCTGGGAATTTGTTGCTGTTCAGTCATTTTCAGTCATGTCTGATTCTTTGGGATCCCATTTGAAGTTTTCTTGGCCACTTCCATCTCCAGCTCATTTGACAGATTAAGAAAAGTGAGGCCAATAGGGTTAAGTGACTTGCCCAGGCTTACACGGGCTAGTAAGTGACTGAGGTCAGATTTGAATTCTGTTCTTCCTGATGCCAGGCCCAGTCTTCTATCTACTAAGCCACCCCAACACAAAATCTGGGAAATTAAAAAAAAAATACAACTAAGCAAAATTATTTCTTCTAGAAAGAAACTTATATTCTAATGTGTGAGATGGGGAAGAAAACCCAAAAACGGGAGCAGGAAAGGAGAGATGGTACATGAACAGAACATGTAACATTGTAGAGATGGCCTGAAAGTATTATAGAGATCCCGTTCCTGGTAAGATGAGGCAAAAGCTCAGCAGAGCTCAAGCCAGGGGAGGAGTTCAAGGTTTTTACTGAGCCAGACTGAGTTACCTACATTATTGTATAAACCTTAGTTAAGTCTATAGGAGTGACCACTTGATTAGCTATCCTAAACTATAAGTTTTATAATAGCATTGCAAGATGTAGAAAGTGAGATATACATGAGAAAATTAGTATGTGGTGGATTCAATTAAACTGAGCAAACATTTATTAAGAGGGTGGAGCACTACTATCCTAGGCTGAAAAGAAATACAAAAGTAGCTCCTTGAGGAGACTACATTGTCAACTGGGGAAAAAAAAAAAAACAGAACCACCAAAGCAGTTATAAAAGAATATGTCTTTAATCAGGACAAAGGAGACAGTGTTCTTATGGCCACCTCATAGAACTACACACACCACACAGAGCCAGCACTCTCGACTCTGGGAAGACTGTGTCTGGAAAAATACCAATAATGGGAATTTGGCTAAACTAAAGAACTTGGGGTTATATTTATCCCTTAAGGAGCATGACCAAGAATGAGCAACTGACTGGTTATATAGAGGCTTGGCTCAGTCCTATCTAGGGTACTCAGTGAATGTTTGATGGTTTATGATTCAGTCTGGAGCAAGGATCAGTCAGGGAGTTTCTTGAAGGCAAGTTCCTATGGCATAAGGGTAAATTTGGGGTTTCATAAAGCAAAGTTGTCAATATCATTTACCAAAAGAAAGCAAACATACTTTGGAGGTATATAGCATCCATCTGCATTGTGAATCATTAAAGTAGTCCATATGTATTGCATAAAAATATGAAAATTATGACAGTCTCTTATAATGGGATATATATTAAAAATGAACTGCACATGACTTTCAAGTCCTTAATTTCGCTGCATTTTTTATTGTATTAAATATGCCCCAAATGGGTAAACTGTCATTTGGAACTTGAAAGTCTTTAAATTTTCTTTGAATTTTTTTGTTGAGCAGTAGCTGATTAACATCCCAATTTATACCTATCTCCTTTGGGATTGGAACTTCATAACATCAATATATATATATATATATATATATATATATATATATAT
>NC_058132.1:525241562-525320714 GCF_016433145.1 Gracilinanus agilis
ATGGTACAGCTTTCCCAGGTCTTCAGCCAGTACTCCTTCAGTTGGGTAAGTCAGGGAGCTAAACCAACCTGAGCTGACCAGCAACTCAGGTTAGATTTTATAGTCTCTACCTAACCTCCCACAGGCAAATGACTTTCCTCCTTCCAGATATCAGGAAATCAGGGTACAAACTCCACTTCCTCTGAGGTCTCCCAGGATCAGTTACAACTTGTCCCCAACCTCCATGGAGTCCATCTCAGAGAAAGAAGCCACACTTCCTGCTTCCCCATTCCATTTAGAAACCTTCAGCCCTGCCTGCTAAGTCTCCTAAAGAATAATTTATTAATCTACCTTTCAACACATGTAATTGGGAAAATAAAATATCTTTGAATTTTAAAAAAGGGACCTTGGCCTATTCTGTGAAAACGAGAAATAGGAATGAAACTTAGATTATTATAGAAGTTGTACAAACTCTAAATTTGTGATCAGGAGAAACCCGAGCTTGAATCCCATCTTTATCACTAGCCTAATGACCAGGGATTGGCAACCTTTTTGGCCGTGAGAGCCATAAATGCCACATTTTTTAAAATGTAATTTCGTGAGAGCCGTACAGTGCTCACAGTGTGCGCTCCTGTAACAGTGCCTGAAAAAAATTGACTTTATGGCTCCTGCGGAAAGAGCCATACGTTGCTGACCCCTGCTAATGACCATGGGCAAGCCATTTCCCTTCTCTGGCCCTTAGTTTAATTATTGTTATTATATATTATATATTCCTTAAGTATTTTTTTAAATCTCTCTCATAGACATAACCAACTAGTGACCAACATCTATAAAATGGAGGCAATCATACTTGTACTACCAGCCTCCCAGGACTAGTATGAGAAAAGAGCTTTATAAACATGAAGATACTATATATATATATGTGAATTATTATTTATATCCAAACTTTGACTGTGTTTTTTAACAACCTTGTTTTATGAAACCTCCAAATTTACCTTTGTCCCTTTGGAATTTGCCTTCAACTCCCAAACTGACCCTTGTTCCAGACTAAACAATAAGCCATCATGCACCCTGAATAGGGGTGACAGAGATACTCAAACTTTATGTACCCCTTTGTCTTAGAAGTTTCTCTCATTGTATCTAGGCCTCTCCCAGGTAGTCTAGCTCCAGGCTGGAATCCTCTTTCCCTTCTGTCCATGTAAGCCAATCAGTTGTCCTTCCTTTCCTTTATTCCCCAAAGTGTATATAAGACCCCCAGTTCTTCATTTCATTGGAAATCCCCATGATGGACATGCCCATTTGTGGTATATTTTCCCAGAGACATTGTTCCCAGAGTCCCAGAGTTTGGCTCTATGTGGTGTATGTTTAAGTCTCTGTGTGGTGGCTGGACAAACTCTGTCTCCCTAGTCCTGATTAAAGATTTCTTCCTTGTAACAGCTTTATTGGCTCTGTGTTTCTCCAGGTTCACACTGTCGTCATTCCGCTTTGGGACCACTTCATTGAGTTGGAAGGCCTACAATGAATCCTGGTTTACAAGGATAAGAAATCTATGTAGAAAAAATGGGGGAAAAAATTCTACCTACTAGTAGAATAAAAACAAAATACCAAATAAATCTCCTTTCAATAAATACTATTAAAAAAATCATCACAGCAAAGAAATAACACTTTTCTGTGACACAGGAATCTAGGGCCTAAGCAGACTCCATTAGTTTACTAAGTTGATTCAGTCTTTCCATGTGGAGAATATTGGTGAACTTGCTTCCTGGAGAGGCAGGAAGTAGAAAGGAAAAGCCATGGAGAGATTGTGAAACACGTAGACATTCTGTAACTGATGCCATTTGGCCAATCATATGGTTGGGAGGATTTTTGATTCGTTATATATATATATATATAGCCAAAACAGTGTCTATGTCTTTAAAAAGACCTCAGTCAACTTTAACTCTTTGGGCTTCATTCGACGACTCCTTTACCACTGGCACGAGGTCCAGTCAGAGACCCTGATAGAAGAGAAGAAGCCGTAGGCCTCCTGTCCTCTGTGTTTTCAAGAAACATGCTTCTGTCCCTGGTCTTTTTGTTTGTTTCTGTTCTAGAGGTGAAAGGAGTAACATTTCCAACCTTGGGAATTTCAAAAGGTCCTGAGAGCCAGTCCCAGAGATTCAGGACTTTGAATCCAGGCTGAGTTTTACAGCGAGCTTAGCATCAATACCTCAAAGAACAAGAGGCAACCTCCACAAGCAACCTCTGGGATCTTAGACCGAAGGTGATGGAGTTGAGGACTTGGCAATCATTCTACCTTTGGATTAGAAGAACCTGTTGGCAGTGCTATGTAGGAATTGAGCCAAGTTTGTATTTACTCTCCTAGAGGCCCAGGTTGTATAAGGAAGAGTTTGAACGTGGGTTTAAATCCCTTTAAGTATTTGGAAGAATATTTATTTATTTATATTTATTTATGAATATTTATTTATTGGTTCTTGCTATATCTTTGAAGTAAATATCGTGAATTGATAATTACTTTATGAAATGGTGAAATGGAGGCAGGAGCACTTGGTTCTTTGGATATTTGCCCATAGAGGCACTGGGAAATGGGGTTGCAATCACATTTTAATAAGGCACAGAGGGTACAAAAACAAGCAGTAAAAGGGGTTAAGGAGCAGATGGTGATGGGACAGAGTAGGGGGATGTGATGGTGAAGGGAGGTAGATATCACGGGGAGGGGGAGAGGCAGAGACAATCACTCCTATAAGCCATGGATTAGAGTTGTGAGCATAAGGCTGTACGAACTCAGTGGGGATGGTAAAGTGCTGGGAGATGAGGGGAAGCAACAATTTGGGGTCTCATTTTTATACAGTTTTTATAGAACAGACTGACTTATCTGGGCCACCTTGAGGTGAG
Source organism: Gracilinanus agilis (assembly GCF_016433145.1). Taxonomy (NCBI): domain Eukaryota; kingdom Metazoa; phylum Chordata; class Mammalia; order Didelphimorphia; family Didelphidae; genus Gracilinanus; species Gracilinanus agilis. Next base: position 525,244,434 of record NC_058132.1, read on the forward strand.
TTCATAACATATACAACCCAAGTTATCAGCAAAACTTTCAAGTTAACATGTCCATGTCATCTCAAAGTTATCAGCACTTTTTGAAGCTCTGTTGATCTGGAACTGCAGAAGTCTGGAATTTGTTTGAGATTTGCATACCATAGGATCAGATGTCTCTGACAGTAGTACCTAGATGGGTTTATTATATATATTATATTACATGTTATAAATAATATAATTTATTAATGATTCTCCTTTGATCTTTTAAGACCTTTTGCATATGACTTCTAGATTCCCCTTTACATATGATTTCCTACTATTTCTCCTTTATGTTGACACTTATATTTACTCTACAGATTAGAAGGGGGTGGGAGGTGGGCAGGAAGACCAGAAGAAAATATAGTTTTAACACATATCCCTTTATTGAAGCTAATTGATATTAAGGGGTTAAACAGAAATAGGGTGGAGTCATAGTCCCCTACCAATGGAGGGAACCCTACAAATAGGGGCCTCAGCAGAAAGCAATAGTGATGGGAAAGATAACTTTAATTGGAAACAAAACAATCAGTCTTTGTAGATGACAGGATGGTCTACTTAGAGAATCCTAGAGAATCAACTAAAAAACTAGTGGAAATAATTAAGAACTTGGGGCAACTAGATGACATAGTGGATAGAGAGCCAGATCTGGAGATGGGAGGGCCTGGATTCAAATCTGAAGTGACCTCAGATACTTCCTGGGCAAGTCACTTAACCCTAATTGCCTTGCCATTCCTGCTTTTCTGCCTTAGAACTGATAGCATCAATTTTCGAACAGAAGGTAAAGATTGAAAAAAAGAAATAATAACTCTAACAAAGTTGCAGGATATAAAACAAAACTCATTTAAATCATCAGGATTCTTGTGTATTACCAACAAAATCTAGCAGGAAAAGATAGAAAGAGAAATTCCACTTAGAGTAACTATAGAGGGGGCAGCCAAGTATCTCAGTGGATTGAGAGCCAGGCCTAGGTTCAAATCTGGCCTCAGACACTTCCTAGCAGTGTGACCCTGGGCAAGTCACTTAACCCGTATTGCCTAGCCCTTACCTCTCTTCTGCCTTGGAACCAATACATAGTACTGATTCTAAGGTAGAAGGTAAGACTTATAAAAAATAAAAATAAAATAAAATAACTATAGACATTATTAAATACTTGGGAGTCTATTTGCCAAGACAAATCCAAGAACTTTATGAACATAATTACAAAATACTTCTTATACAAATAAAATCAGATATAAACAATTGGGGAATAATTACTCATAAGAAGATTGAGCCAATATAATAAAAATAATAGTTTTACCTTCCTTAATTTACTTATTCAGTACCCTACCAATCAAACTACCAAACATTTATTTTATAGAGCTAGAAAAAATAACAACAAAATTCATCTGGAAGACAAACGGCAAGGATATTAAAGGAATCAATGAAAAAATGTGAAGGAAAGTAGCTTAGCACAGATATCAAACTATTACAAAGCAGTAATCATCAAAATAATCTTGAACTGGCTAAGAAACAGAGCAATAGACCAGTGGAATAGATTAGATACATAATTCACAGTTGTAGATATCTATAATAATCTAGTGTTTGAATAAAAAGCCGTTCATTATTTGACAAAAACTGTTGGGAAAGCTGGAGAGTAGTTTGGCAGAAACCAGGTATACACCATTATCTCACATCAGATAACAAGATCAAAATAGGCACATGATTTAAGCTTAAAGGTTGATGCCATAAACAAATTAGAGGAGCAAGTAAAACTTACTTTATAGATCTATGGATAAAGAAAGAATTTATGACCCAACAAGACAATATATATACAGGATATAAAATGGATAATTCCAATTACATCAAATTATAAAGGGTTTGCACAAACAAAACAAATGCAGCTAAGATTAAAGAAAAAGGAGAAAACTGTAGGAGGGAGAAATAACTTTTACTGTGTTTCTCTGATAAGAGCCTTATTTCTCAAATACATAGAAAACAGAGTCAAATTTATAAGAATATGAATCATTCCCCACTTGACAAATGGTCAAAGTATATGAACAGGTAGTTTTCAGGAGAAGAAATCAAGCCATCTATAGACATTAAAAATGTTCTAAGTCATTCTGCATTAGAGAAATGCAAATTAAAATGGCTCTGAGTTACCACCTCACACCTATCAAATTGACTAATATGACAGAAAAGGAAAATGACAAATATTGGAGGGGATCTGGGAAAATTAGTATACTAATGCATTACTGGTAGAGATGTGAACTGGGGCAACCATTCTGGAGAGCAATTTGGAACTGTGCTCAAAGGGGTATAAAATTTTGATCCAGCAATACCACTACTGGATCAGTATTCTGAAGAGATCCAAAAAGAGAAAATGACCTAATTGTATGAAAATATTTATAGTAGCTTTTGTGTGTGTGTGATAGGAAAGAAGTAGAAATTGAAGGGATGTCTATCAATTGAGGAATGGCTGCACAGTATGTCATCATGATGGAACATTATTGTGATATAAGAAATGATGAGGAGGATGGTTTCAGAAAAACCTGGGAAGATTTACTTGAACTCATTCAAAATGACATGAGCAGAACCAAAATACTTTACATAGTAACAGCCATATTGCAAGGATGATCAACTGTAATGACTTGGCTATTCTGATCATTATAATGATCCAAGACAATTCTGAATGATTTATGATGAAAAATGCTATCTACTTCCAGAGAAAGAACTGATGGAGGAGTTAGGTGGCTCAGTACATAGAGAGCCAGGCTTAGAGACAGGAGGTTGTGGGTTCAAATCTAGCCCTAGGCACTCCCTCTGTGTGTGTGTGTGTGTGTGTGTGTGTGTGTGTGTGTGTGTGTGTGTATGTGTGACCCTGGACAAATCACTTAACTCCAACTGTCAACCCTTTACCCCTCTTCTGCCTTGAATTCTAAGGCAGAAAGTAAGGGTTAAAAAAAGACCCCCTGGAAACTGAATGCAGATCAAAATATGATACTTTTTTTTGTATGAAAACATGGCTAATATGAAAATATGTTTTACTTGACTGTATACGTATAACCTATATAAAATTGTTTGCCTTCTCAAGGATGGGGTAGGGGATTGATGGAGGGAAAGAATTTGAAATTTGAGATTTTTTTAAATGAATGTTAAAAATTGTTTTTACATGTAATTGGGAAAAAAAGATAGTCTAATCCTTCATGTTTATTCTCTTGGAAACTAGAGAAGCAGATAAAGCAGCATGGTTCTGGGAAAAAGGACCAATATATACACATTAAATATTATGGGATGATACAAAATAAGACAGCCAAAAAAAATGACATTAGTAACTACTGACCTATATTTCTTTTATTTTAATAAAATCTTTATAAAACTTGACACACTTTGTCTATGCATGCATCAAAGATATCCTTAAAAATATGATAAGTGAAGAGGTAGATTTTTCCAGGCTGTAGCCCACATCTTCCTAGTCATGCCTGTGACTTGTGATTAATGGACAGACAGTATAGATTTTACCGCATTTGTTGACTGTTGGCTGCAAGAGAGCAGTTGACTTGGTAGAGGAAATCACAGCCGTTAAAACTCAACTGAAGCAATTTGTGTCTTCTGCATATATATATCAGAGATTTAAAACTGGAATGGAGCTCAGGGTCCATCTAGTCCAATTGCTTCATTTTACAGATTAGATATCTGATACCCAAAGAAGTTAAATCACTTCCTAGAGTTTTAGAAGATTCCTTGATTGATGAAACCTCAAAAATAGCTTTCTCATTATCAATAGTGAGTTATAAATGGAGAAATATGCTTATGAAATATATGTTCCAATGGAATGGTGTGTGTTCTTTGTAGATTGCAAATGAAACAGTAATTCCCTATAATTAATCAGATTGTTCAGATGTTTCTGGTTTCCAGATGATAGCATTTAACTCAGAAACTCTAATGAGGTCCACAGTCACCAGAGAAGATTGACCTTGCAGTCCACACAAGAAGATCCCAGAAGGGTGCACATTACCCTAATTCCTATATGCAATTGAATACCTACTCCTTTAGGCATACATTAGTATTCTTATTATTTTCATTTATATAGTACTTTGAGGTTTTAAAAAAAAACTTTCCTCAAGATTACCTATTAAGGTACATGGAATACATATTATCATTCTGATGTTTTAGATCAGGAAACTGAGGTTCATCGAAATTAAGTGTCTTCCCATAGCAGCCCAGGAAACATAGAAGTTGTTTTTCAAGAGTATGGCTCTAAAGGGAGATTGAATTGGAATTATGATTGCTTGGTATGAACTCTGAGGCATCCTTTTTCTCTACTCTCATTCTTACATAGAAGTCCAGGATTCCCAGGGCTTGTATAGAGTTCCTACTTATGATTGTAGGATAACTCTCTGGTGCCCATGGGTCTAGGGCCCACTAGTGTGCTTCGTCCAAGGTTATCTGTTGAGAATTAATTTAGTCAACCATTTTTAAGCAGTTTTTTTTTAAGGAGGCATTTATTTAGGTGGAAGATAAGCTTTGTGGATATGAAACATTTCCACAAACACCTGTGACAAATTTTTTCCCTCAAGTACATACAAAATCCTTGAGAAAATGGGATCGACATCAGAGATCTCATGTGACAAAGAGTTAATGCAGCTTCTGGTTGGAGAAGACATTTTTTTTTTCCTATTCATGAGCTGCTTAAGAAGTTCCCTTTAGAGCAGAACCAGGAGAACATTATACACAGAGATGGATACACTGTGGCACAATCAAATGTAATGGACTTCTGTACTAGCAGCAAAGTAATGATCCAGGACAATTCTGAGGGACTTATGAGAAAGAACATTATCCACATCCAGAGAAAGAACTGTGGGAGCAGAAGCACAGAAGAAAAACAACTGCTTGATCACGTGGGTCGGTGGGGATAAGATTGGGCATGTAGACTCTAAAAGATCACCCTAGTGCAAATATTAATAATATGGAAATAGGTTTTCATCAATGACGCATATAACACCCTGTGGAATTACTCATTGGCTATGGGGGTGGGTGGGAGGAGGGGAAGGAAAGAACATGAATCATGTACATGGAAAAATGTTCTAAATCAATTAATTAAATACTTTTTTCCAAAGTAAAAAGAAAAGTTCCCTTTAAACATGGTGAATCTGTTCCTATTTGTTCTGAGTTCTCAAAGTAGACATTGTTGCCAGATGATCTGAGGAACATGTATAGGAAGATGAGAAATTCGATATCCTTCAGACCCTTAGAAAATGGAAGAGGAAGGAGAAAATAATATATAAGGCCAACACTAAAGCAGAAGCTTTTCTTCCTTTCCAACTTCCCTTCCAACTTCAGTTGTGCTAGAAATTAATTTCTGGAGTTCCCTTCCCTTCTCAGCTTGCTTGGTAATTTATAGGTGATACCTTGAGATGTGACTAAATCTCCAAAGATACTGGAATAGATTTCCTTTCTGGCATCATTGTGTTTCATATAATGGCTTTCAAAGACTTTTCCTACTTCTTCTTAGGACTTTTGGTTGACTGATTGATCCTTACATGTTCATAACTAGTTAAGGTATCTGGTTGAAAATATGATGGGGTGATTCAACTCCATGCTTATATTCAAGGTTGACTTTTTCACTTATAGCACCTGCATTCAACCTAAAATGACACTGTTGTTGCTCAGTTATTTTAGTTGTAACCAACATTTCATGACCCCATTTGGGATTTTTTTGGCAAAGGTGCAGTAGTTTGCTTTTTCCTTCTCCAGCTTATTTTATAAATTAGGAAAGTGAGGTAAAGGGGGGTTAAGTGTCCAGAGCAGATTGGATAAAATATCACTTGCAGACACACTGAAGCACAATCTCAGATGATAGTTGAATGCTTCAGGGAAACAATAGTGACAAATATAGCATCTACATCTTGTTGATAAAGGGAGATGTGAGAAATTTATGCATCTTCAAAAGGATGGCTAGAAGTCTTGGCTTCCATGTTAAAAAGAGGTGTCAGGATTTAACATGCTACTACTGATAAAATCTGTTTTAGTTAAAAATAATTTTAAAATAAATGTTTTACCTGGACCTTTACTTTATTCCAAAATATAACCTTTCCTCCCTTGCTCAGCAAGCTATCCCTTGTAACAAAGATTTTAAAATAAAGAGGAAAAAAACCCAATTTCAATAAAACCAACCAAATACATCCACCATATCTGACAATACATGCAATTATTCCATATCAATAGGCCCTCTCTTATTCAATGAAGAGAAAGAGGCATTACTTCTTGACTCTTCTTGGGGCCAAATTTGGTAATTTTAGTCATACAATATTCAAGTTAATTCACTGGTCTTTTAAATTACATTGTTATAGTAATTATGTATATTGTTTTCCTACTTCTGCATATTTTACTCTATATTAGATCATATGAGTTTTTCCTGAAATCTCAACTGCCTGAATCTTTTGTCCCTGGAAGATGGTAAGAAGTCTTGGTATCTTCCTATTATAGACCACTAGGGGAGAGAAGAGTGAATGAAATAAATTGCGTTCCAGGCAGGTTTCTTACCTTTCTTCCAGAAACAAGCCCTGACTAACCAGGTCAGAAACACTGGCTGGTTTTCCTTTTAATAAGATGTTTATTTTTCTCTATGGCTCTTCAACACTTTTGGCTTATCTCACCTTCTCTCCACCTATCCACAAATCTCAAATATTCTTAAAGGCCCTTTGATATTCATTAATCACAGCTGGGTAATTAATTCTAGCCTGGACACAGGGCAAGACAGATCATGGAGCTGAGTGCAATGAGTACAGACTTAACAAATAATATTTATACACATCAGTTTGAAAAGAAAAAATGTATTTCTTTAGGTTTCAAACACTATATAACAAATATAATGCAAAAATAAAGAATTGTTGAAAAGTTTTTTAAAAATTCCTTTTTGATCCCTGGAGGAAGGTAAGATGTGATACTATAAGGAAAAAAAGGGGCTAAATTAAAAGAACTAGTCTGTAAACCTCCCCTACATATTTTGCATTTTTCTTCTCATTTTTATATGACTATTACTTTCAAGGAAACAATTAACATTATGTTTTTCTTGCCTTCTCTAAGAAAACATGGGTCAAATCAAGCTGATAAATTGCTTTACATTGAAAAGGAATCATCTCTTAAGATGGTAGCTTTTTAAAACAGGAAAGGAACTTGAAAACCAAGTAACCTTTTTATTCATTAGACAGATGAAAAAAGTAAGATTGAGTGAAAGGAATTGACTTTCCTAAGGAGGAGTTGGGATTTAAACTCTGTTTTGCTGACTCCTAATCCAGAATTCCTGCCCATCTCCAGCTATGACCAGGACAGTGAGTGATCTTTTGCCCTAGGATTGTGTTGGTGAACCTATGGCACGTGTGCCAGATGGGGCTGCTCCCCTTCCCCTCTCCACACATGCCTGAGGATATTTTTCTCATCACCCACTCTACCCAGCAGCCCAATGGGAGTTCTTCCTCCCTCCCCTGTTTGGGGTTGGGGTTAAAGGGTGGCAAAGCACTTGAACTGGGTTGGGGGTGGAGCATGGCACTTGGTCTCTAAAAGGTTTTCCATCATTGCCTCTAGAGTCTTTGAGGGGTGGGGCACTCTCTTTTGTACTATCTGAGCCATTTTTTCAATTCAGTTCAACAAGCATTTATTTCTTAAATAAATAATATTTATTTAACATGCCTATTCTTCCTACTTCCCCATACCATTTGAATTTTTTAGAAAAAGAAAATAGAACTTTCATATACATATTTAGTCTCCTAAAACAAAATTTGACATTGGCTATGCCAAAAAAGTCTGTCTCTTAATTTTCAATTCATTATCTTTCTGGCAGAAGAAATTCTGCTTATTAAAACTTGATCAGAGTGATATTTTTCAACAAAGTTTTGCACTTCCACCCATTTTACACACATTTCCTTGATTAATGAAGTGGGAACATTCTCCTCTGACTCCTCCTCACCTGAGGAAAACTTCCCTTCCACTAGCAGTTGCTTCTCTCTTTGAAGGTCCTGTGGCTTCTCAGTGTTGAGCTCTTTATGCTCCCGAACTAACGTTTGATCCTTTGTTCCAGTTGGAGTGGGCATACATTTCCTGAGATTGCAGTGCCAACAAGTTCTAGCAAGCCTGTTGAATGCCAAGCAAACGTTGAATACTGTGACAATTTTTTCTCCTCAAAATGCATCAAATACCAAATTCTCTGAGTTCTGAAACAGTGAAATATCAAGGTTTGACTATAAAATACAACTCTATTAATGCAGATAATACCTTATAAAATCTGAATTTTCCAGGTGTCTGATTGGATTAGTTCAATTTATATTATTCCTTATGGAAAAAAAATTCATTAAGGAAAAAATACCTGCCTTCTGGAACAAATGAATGATGAGTACCAAGGTACTATTACATATAATTCATTAACCTTCTAGGTATGGTTCCATAATACCCTTCAGAAAAGTTGGGTCAATTCAGTAGAGTAGTGTGGCTCTTTTTCTGAGGCCTTACCACAATTTATTCTTTTCCTCTTTTGTCACCTTTCCTAGTCTGATAGTATGAGAAGATGGCAATGTTGCTTTAATCTGCATTTCTCTAAATATTTATGATTTGAATATTTTTTCTATGGTTATTGATAGTTGAGATTCAGCAAGCATTTATTAAATACCTTCTTTGTACTAATTACATTTTGGGGGAATGGGAATACAAAGGTAGAAGCAAACATTGCCTGTCCTCAAGGAGTTTACATTCTATTTTAGAGGAATATAATGAACATACAGAGAAGTAAATATATAAAGAAATTTAAAGAAGTGGGCAGTTGAGGAGAGCAGCAGATAGGTGGCTCAGGAGATTGAAAGCCAGGCCTAAACACAGCAGTCCTGGATTCAAATATGACCTCAGACACTTCCTAGCTGTGTGACCCTGGGCAAGTCACTTAATCCCGCCATTGCCTAGCCCTTAAAGCTCTTCTGCCTTGGAACTGTGTGAAATGGAAATTGAGGGGACCTTGAAAATTTCAAAGTACCACTTTTAACCACTATTAAAAATATGACTGGGGAAAAAAACTATCATTAAAATGTAATGCTTTCTTGAGAGAGGGAGGAAGAGAGAAATGTGGGGGCACTGCCTTAAGTCATTGACCCAAGACAAATGCTCCCAAAGATTTTTAGAGAGAGATCTAGCCGTCTACCTGGCCATACCAGAGACAGAGTGAGGAGAGCTAGATACAGTCTATCTGACACAAAATAGTCCTCCAGTAGGAATTAACATTTCAAGAGATTGGAGACAGAACATTGAATAGCTTTACCACGGACACATTCAAGCAAATTAACATCTTCAAGAAAGTGGGAGAATAGCTTGACAGTGGGTAAATTCAAGCAAATTAATATTTTAAAGAAATGGTCACGGTTTTAATCCGGAAATAAAAGGGCAGGAATATTATACAAAGAGAGGAGGAAGTCAGGACTGGATTATCTGGGTGGGGTTGGTGTCAAGCCTTTGAGCTTGACTACCTGGAAGAAGCTTCCAGTACTGTAAGAGAGACATCTAAGACAAAAGTGCACTCAAGATTGGTTCTTAAAATTTGATGTTGGGTCTGTCTGGGACCCCTGCCCCAGGCAAATTCCCAGACAAACTCACTTAGAGCTCTAAGGCTTTTGTCTGGCTTGAAGGAGAGGGTGAGGTAAGCTTGTATGGGGGGAGAAGGGGGACCAGCTTTACTTAGCTTACTATTAATTACCTTGAGATTTTGACAACTAATAACTTGAGAATAACACACTAATTTCTCACTCCACACAGAACCAATGCACAGTATTGATTCTAAGATGGAAGGTAAAGCGTAAAAAAAAAAAAAAAAAAAAAAAAAAGTAGAGGGTAATGGCTGCTGGAAAAATGAGGAAATGTGGTATCTAATCTGAGCCCTGAAAAATTCTAGATGCAGTATTTCAATAGTCAGTTCTGGAGGGACAGCCTGTGCAAGTGATGAAGGTAGGAGATGGAATGTAGCATTTGGAAAACAACAGTCAAAAGAAGGCAGTTTGACCAGAGCAAAGAGTATATTAGAGGGAATAAAATGAAATAATTTGGAAAGGTAGGCTGGAATCAGATGTGACAGACATTAAAAGTCAAACAAAAGTTTGTTTTATCCCAGAGGCAATAGGGAGGGAAGTACCTATTTGAGCAGTAAATCAATGTGGTGAAACCTGTATTTTTGGAAAATTATGTTGTCAGCTACATAAAGGATGAATTGAAAAAGGAGAGAGACTGGATGTAGGAAAAAAAATCATTTAGGAAGGTGTTGCAATTCTCCAGAAGGGAAGTAATGGGGATTTGAACTAGGATGGTGCCTACATATGCAAGAGAAAAGACAAATATGAAAAGTTGTGATGTAGATAGAATTGACAAGACTTAGCAACTTATTGGATATGGATTGTGAAGGAGAGTAAAGAGCAGAAAAGGAGAGTAAAGACCAGAAGGTGACTGCAGGGTTGTGAATTTGAGTGATTGGAAGCATGGAGGAAGGTATATTTTGAGTTTGAGATGCTATAGGATATCTAGGTGGGACTTTGGAAAGAGAATTGGGACAGATATGTAGATTTGGGAATCGTCTGAACAGAATTTAATTCTAATTAATTAATTAACTAATCCTATGGGAATAGATTAGATCATCAAGAGAGTGAAGAAAGAATAAAGAATGTGACACAAGACCCTATTCAATAGAGTAGCTTCATGCTTAGTGTGTAATAGATGGATAATGATTCTACAATGGAGACTGACAGGTGTTCTATTCGCCAGGAGAGCCAAGAAATCAGTGCACTGAAAATTCAGAGGAGAAAGTATCCAAGAAAGTTACTCTGAAGAAGAAATGGATTTCTTTATCAGTCAATCAGCAAATATATCAAGGTTTACAAAGCACTTTAAATGTTATCTTGTTTGATCCTCAAAACAATTCTGTGAGGAAAGTGCCCCAGGCACTCACAGAAGAGGACACTTGGACAGAGAAAGTATAAATTACTTTCCCAAACAGAAAAGAATAAAAGGATTTTCCTGCAGTAGTGATATTGGAATTTTCTAAAGGAGTCAATGGAAAGTATTAGAAAGTAACAGTGATGTTTAAATAAAGGCCTTAAGGAACATCAGAAGCCACATTATCCAACCACTTCATTTTACCTAAGAAAAAATGAAGGTCTAAGAAGGTTAAGTGATTTGATAAAGTCACACTGGTAGAAGAGTTTGAAGCAAGATTTGAACTCAGATTTCTAACTCTAGATCCCATAGCAGGACACCTGATTTGCAGAATGACAATACCAATCACATAGTGTACTCCTAATGTGGGTACTTTGCAAATAAATCCAAACAAATATAGAAGCCCAGAATTTTTCAAATTAGTTGACTTTCTAACTCCTCACATTTTTGGCCTGGACTCCCCTTTACAGTTGAATTGTCTGAAAAGATGCCCAGTAATAAACCAAAGGAAACATAAAAATAACATTATTATCCTTGTTCTCCTAGTAGATGAGCAGCTATTTGTAAAGCTCTGTAATTAGTCTGATTTTAAAAATAACTTAGAAAGACATACCACATATCATGTGAATAAAAAGAAATTTCTTTTAATTTGAAGACAAGAGATTGTGTCATAGACAATACTGATTTCCTTTGTCATCTTTGGTGCTATTTCTTTTTTCTTATGCAGCATATCAGGGACTGTCATGTTAGAGTCCAAATATGATGGTTCTACTATTATAGATGACGAAAATAGATCACTATAGAAACACTGACAAGCTGGTTCCTTTTTATTTGTTGCTCTCCAGTCAGTTTTATCTATAAATGTCCCTGGGAAAATATGATCTATTTGGCCCTCACATCTAGTTTTCTGTAGATTTGCTTTTGGCTTCCACTGTGGTTATATGATGCTCTACTGCTGATAATCTTCTGCCATTATCTTCCATTGTGTTTTACAAATAAATTTATAATCTACATTGATGTCATCCTCTGCAGCAGGTTTCTCCGATTGGCATAGATGGAGAGGTAACTGAGAGAGCCCAAGCTGTGATGTATTGTTGCAGAAAATGGAGCAGAGGCCATTAGCCTCTCCAAATTCTTTAACTAGAATAGTAGTTGCTATTTTGCATAGAACAGAGAGAATGTTAGAACTTGGTTAAAACTATTTCTTTTCCACAATGTTTCTCAAACCCTTTCTTGTTTGAGGAAGTAAAGCCCTAGGGAGATTTGCCAAAATCCATGGATTTAAGAAGTAAGAACTAAAATGATTTTCTGGTCATAACTTCGGTAACAGTTGAACTGAGAGACACCAAGGGAGACAGTTGAGGATAAGACAGCTAAGTTAAAAATAAATTCAGAGTTCTATGACAGGAAGATTTCAGAAGAAGAGAAGCAGATAATGAGAAAGTTCTAAGAAGGGGTAAAAGGGCAGACCTTATATCCAATAGTCTGTTAGACCTACTAGGGAAGCCTGACTTTTCCTGGCTATTGGCAAGTTTTGTAATGCTTCCCAACTATTAGCTGAGAAGGCTGATGAAGGACAGCTATATCCTTTGACTAAGGGAGCTGAGGAAACTTTATAGCAGCTGGCAGAGGAACCTAGATGAGAAAACTGGAAAGAACTTTGTAGTTAATGATTGAGAATTCTGGCTGAAGACAGTTGTAGCCTTCTCTGCCAGAGAGACAATTATTAATCCCAGCACCACCAATAGATGGAGGAGAAAGTACTTTTGGAGGTACTCCAGTGAGTACCGCAGCTGAAGATTACCGTAGAGTCCCAGAAGGCTAAAAGGGCAGGCTGACATAGCAAACTAAAAGAGTTTCTAAATTCTTTAGAGAGAAAAGGCTTATTAACCACCGCACAAAAATCCTAGTAGAAGGCAGAAGTAGCTAAAAAAGTTGGTGGAAGAGCTTTGACAAAAAAAATCCCAATTGGATGATGTTTCAGGGTAGCAGGTGAAAATATCCAGAATCAATCATCAGCCAATAAAGAAAATCACCTGGCAAAGAACAGGAGTGAACATCACTTGGAAGGGAATCAGAGAGCAATTTCTGACAACACTCAGGGGAGGGCAGATTCTTATTGAGAAACAAATATAGCTTAGAACAGAATGATAATATCAGTCGAAAACTTGAGCAGCTTTTCAGTGTGAGAGCTAGAAGTTGTCTTCCCTGAATATGCTCTGATCACACTTGTTTCCTAGGCGTGCATCCCTTCATATTTGAATGCCTATGTATGTATATCTCACACATAATTCCTATTAGGGTCCACTTTTCCTACCAAATGTGTTTAGGGGACAGTACATTCAAGATTTATGGGAGAAATATCATATTTACATTGCTTTTAATTAAATATCTCTGTTATGAACTTCGTGTCCTTACAGATGACTCATAAAAGGCAAATATGTTAGTAAGTTCAGGAGCTAATGTTGAGAAAGAATTCTGAATTCCCTCCCCTTTATACCAAGAACCTGGGGTAGCTAACTGGGGTTGCAGAATGAATGCAAGATCAGTGGGTTATACCAAGAGATGAAAAATTTGCTGTCCAAGGAGGTGTATGTACTCTTTTAGTCTATTCATGTTGACAACTTCTTTACATCAATTAAGCTCTCACAGAAAATAATGGCACAGTCCCAACAACTAAGTTTTCAGTGCAAAGAGAAGCTTAGTTATGTGTAGAGAGGATCATCACTAGTATCTTGGCTACTAGGTGATGAATTTTTGATTATGGAAACCCATGAAATCAAGTAACTATCTTTAGAGCAGAGAAAGAATATCTTAATGAAACTTTTTAGGATTTTTAAAACACTTAAGTCATAGGATTTTACATCTAAAAGTGAGCGTCCTCAAAATATTTTAATCAAGTACTCCTTATTTTTACAAATAAATGTTGTTTTGCATAGAAGTTAGTGGTTCCTGGGCACTGGGTTAAAACAATTTCTTTATCACAACGTTAAGAAAAAGAATCTGAATTCTAGAGAGGTTTAGAGGATTAATGTGATTTGATCTTGTAAAAAAAATTCTATTAATGGTTTAAAAAAATGAAAATATCCCAAAACACCAAGAGTAGGGCTGTAAATTTGCACTAATGCCCTGAATAATTTGGAGTTGCACGAAAAAAGTTATCTTCATACCTTTGATCCAGCAATTTCATTACTATAAACATACTACAATAAGGTCAGAGACAGAAAAGTCCAATACATACCAAAATATTCATAATAACATTTTTTGTTTTCTCAGAGTATTGGAAACAAGTTTGAGAACTGACTAAATACACTGTAGCACATTAATGTAATAAAACACAAATGGTGTTTAATAAATGAAGACTATGAAGGATTCAAAAAAACACAGGAAGACTTGTACGAATTAATTCAGAGCAAAAAAAAAAAAAAAAAAAAAGCAGAACCTGAACAATACACCTAGACTACAATAATGGAAATGAAGAAATACCAAAGACAACCAATGTCAGTATCCATTATTGGCTCTTAATGCATGATGCTAGAACACAATCCTTTCTTCTATGTAAAGAACAGGTGGACCATGGGTAAAAAAAAGTTATATACTATCAGTAGCAGCCAATATATTGATTGATGAATTTAGAGTGCTCAGTTTTTCAAAACTCTACTCCAAATACACAAGTTTCAGGAGGAAATATTTTTTTATAAAATAAAATTTGATTCATCTTTATTACTGTTTTTAAAATTGCAATTTCTTCTTTCATATCAAACATCTTTCAAAGTACTCTGGTATGAGAAAGCCCAGAATATTTTACTCTATTTTCTGACCCTGAAGAGTTATACAATTGAAAACATCTTTTAATGGATTATTTTTTTTTAACCCTTAACTTCTGTGTATTGGTTCATAGGGTGGGCAATGGGGGGGTCAAGTGACTTGTCCAGGGTCACACAGCTGGGAAGTGTCTGAGGCCAGATTTGAACCTAGGACCTCCCATCTCTAGGCCTGACTCTCAATCCACTGAGCTACCCAGCTGCCCCCATAATGGATTATTTTTTAATAAAATTGAAAGTGCTGACTCTGGTGTCAGGAGGCCTGGATTCAAATCCCACCTCTGCTACTACCTGTATGACAATGGCAAGTTATTTAAATTCTCTATGCCTTACTTTATTTGTAAATCAAGAGAGAGTTGAATGAGCTGACTTTTGATGCCCTTTCCAGATCTAAATCTATGATCCTATGAATTTTAAAAATTGTATGTAGCTCTGGACCCATATTTCTCAGGATTCTCAGATCATTGCACTGCTGAGAGTAGCCAAGTTTTCACAGATAATCATTGTCTAATATTGCTGTTACTATGTACAATGTTCTCCCAGTTCTGTTTATTTCACTCTGCATCAGTTGCTACAGATCTTTCCAGCTTTTTCTGAAATCATTTTGCTTATCATTTCTTATAGCACAATAGTATTCCATTACCAGCATGTACCACAATTTGTTCAGCTTTTCCCCAACTAATGGACATCCCCTCCATTTCCAATTCTTTGCCAACACAAAAAGAGCAGCTATAAATATTTTTGTACTAGTAGGTCCTTTCCCCTTTTTTATTATCGCTTTGGAAGAGAGACCCAGTAATGGTATTTCTGGATCAAAGGGTATGCACAGTTTTATAGTCTTTTGGGTATAGTTCCAAATTGCTCTCCAGAATAGTTGAATCAGTTCACAACTCCACCAACAATGCATTAGTGTCCCAATTTTGATACATCCCCTTTTTTTTGCTACTTTCCTTTACTGCCATTTTGGCCAATCTGATAGGTATGAGGTGGTATCTCAGACCAACCCATATTTCTCAATGTAAGTGACTGTATGTGAAACATGAAATGTGTCCAAATAACATAGGGAAGTTTCATTTATTTATTTTTACACTTTTACCTTCTGCCTTGTGTGCTTTGTATTGGTTCCAAGGCAGAACAGCGATAAGGTATAGGCAATGGGGGTTAAGTAACTTGCCCAGGTCACACAGCTAGAAAGTATATGAAAGGGAAACTTATTTTAAATAACTCTTTTTAGTCCTGATATGGATTAAACTCCATCAGCAAAAATCTCATATATATGCATTTTTATATTTTATACATTGGGCAAAAAAACAAACAAACAAACAACCACATAAACATTTTTAGTGATTCTTCAGGAGCAATAACATACTACTCATTCAAATATTTCATTTTTTCCCCCAACTTTAAAAATTTCATTGTAGTATCACTGGTTGGTAATAAAAGTGAATCATTAGATATTCACAAAATCTATGACTCTTTGCTTTATTTTCTTTTTTATAATCATCTTTTTTTTTCATTTTTTTATCAACATGCAAAGCACACTTCCATATCGGTCATTGTTTTAAAAGCAAACTCATCTATAACCAAAACTCCAAAATAAAACCAAAGATACACTGATGTGAAAGATGACTACAATAGTTCTTTCTCTGTCATAAGTCTTTCAGGATTTTCTGAGATCATTGCATTGCTGAAGTAACGATATTGCTGTTATTTTGTGCAATGTTCTCCCCGTTCTGCTTATTTCACTTTGTATCAGTTGCCGTAGATCTTTCCAGCTTTCTTCTGAAATCTTCTTGCTTATCATTTCTTATAGTACAAAGAGTATTCAATTACCAACAAGGACCACAATTTGTTCAGCCATTTCCCAGTTGATAGACACCCCCTCAATCAAATCCCCCATTTCAAAGAATTCTTAGTCACCAGTGATTCCCTGGTAGCAACTTACTTTTATCTTGAATCTTGGTTTTCATTGCATCTCACTAAAAATGCTTTTTACATTAGAGTCTTTATTACCTATTTCCCTTTATTAAGGACAGACCTATTGTGTATATCATAATCATGATGCTATATACTGTATTACCTTATGAAGAATATCTTATTTGTATTAAAACATTTGAAATATCTGTATCTTGTAATAAGTTCCACTGTCTATAATTCTAATATATAACACATTCACCTCTTTCATAATAATTTTTCTTTCTGTTCTTTTCAATATAAAATAATTTCTCTTTGATTTTAGTTTATTACAGGTACCTCTGGAATATTTTGAATAGATAACAAATATATTTAGAACAGATCTCAAGATTATACCTGTTAAAAACAATAAAAAATTAAAAAATAGGAATCATCAACTGGAAATTCTGGCTAGGAAAATAAGGACATGTTTATAGGGCAGGATCAGAAAAAGAAATAGTGCTTTTAAGAAACTAAGGAAGAAAAAAGAAAAATATTGTTCAATTTTGACTAATGTTATTCATCCCTCCTTTTTGAGAGTATCAAAGACATCACTGTTCTCTGGTGTCTTCATAAAAGCATAGATTAGTGTTGGTGAACCTTTTAGAGACCATGTGCCCAAACTGCAACCCTCATGCCTCTGGTGAACCTCTCCCTTACTCCAGACAGGGGAAGGAAGAAGCACTCCCATTGGGCTATTGGGCAGAGGGGAGATGAAGTGAGAAATGTCCTCAGGTTGAAGAGGGGGAGGGGATCAGCCCCCTCTGGCATGCTACAGCCCATGTACCATAGGCTAGCCAACATGGGCATAGATTATAGATGAATTTTAGAGCTAGAAGGGACTTTCAAAAAATGCCTCATCCAAACCCCTCTCTTTATAGGTGATGAAACTGAGGCCAAGAGATTTAAGTGGACCTGCCCAAGTTTATACAGGTGGTAAAAAGTAGAACTAAGATTTGATAGGCTCTCAGATCAAACTCAAGATAGTATATAATAATATACCCTACTTGGGAATTTCATTAAATGCTTTTTTTATTTTTCTAAAGCATAGGTCTAACCATATCACCTCCCACCTCGACAAACCCCATTGACTCCCTATTACCTCTAGGATCAAATACAAAATTCTCTATTTGGAATTTAATACTTTTCATCATTTGGCTTTTTCCTATCTTTTCAGCCTTCTTCCACATTGCTCTCACTGCACATTTGATCCAGCTGCACTGGTCTATTTGCATCCTGTCATACATAGCATCCACCTCCAGTCTTTATACCTTTATATTGGCTAGTTCCCATGCCTGGAATCCTTTTCCTCCTCACCGCTACTTGCTAGTTTTCCTGGTTTTTTTTTTTTTTCAAGACTCAACTCTAATCTCACCTTCTGCAGGTGGTCTTTTCTGATTCTTGTAACTATTATTGTCTTCCCCTCTGTGATTTTTTTTTAACTCTTAGCTTCTGTCTTAGAAATGAAACTAAGTATTAATTCTAAACCAAGAAAGTAGTAATGACTGGAGATTGGAGAAAAGTGACTTCTCCAGGGGCACACTGCTAGGAAGTGTCTGAGAGCTTTGAGATTATTTCCTATCTACTCTGTATATATCTTGTATGTCCATGTTGCTTTCTCCATTAGAATTGTCCCCTTAAGGGCAGGTATTATTTCTGCTCTTCCTTGTATTCTTCTTGTTTAGTACAGAGCTTGGCACATACTAAACCTTTTTAAAATGCTTGTTGACTGACTAAATGACTGACTTCATCCTTACAGAATGAAACAATAACATGTGAAGTTAAAGAACACAATTAAATTTGCCTTCAGAAAGAAATCACTGGACTTTACTATAGGAGAAATGAAAACCTTTCTTCCATCTTAATTTCAGGAATGTATATAAAATGTTTTCAACAAAACTCTTACCATGAAAATTTTATCAAAAAGCAAATTTGGAAAGGGATGGAAACCTTTTTTTCCCTGAAATTGGGTTTATATTTTAAAATACTGAGATTTGAACAACTTGTAACTTCATTTACAAGATAATTCAAATCTCAGTGCTAATGGACTAATTTTTTTTTTAAATTTTTTAAACCCTTAACTTCTGTGTATTGACTTATAGGTGGAAGAGTGGTAAGGGTAGGCAATGGGGGTGTCAAGTGACTTGCCCAGGGTCACACAGCTGGGAAGTGTCTGAGGCCGGATTTGAACCTAGGACCTCCCATCTCTAGGCCTGGCTCTCAATCCACTGAGCTACCCAGCTGCCCCATAATGGACTAATTTTAACACAATTGTGTAATGGACTGGAGGGGTAGTCAAAAGACTTGGGTTCTAATCCAATTTTGCCACTAACTGTGTGTGAGTCTAGGCAAATCACCGACTCCTAGAGAGTGATTTTTTTAATCTATGAAGTAAGGGAATATTAGAAGATGTCTAAGACTCCTTCTAGCTACATGCTTTATATGTCTTTTAGATCAGGATGTAACTTATCAATAATTTAACTAATTGCATTTAGGGCTATACAGTGGGACATAACAAAGAGAGTCAATGGGATTTGGAGGTTCAATTCCAATTTATCTTCAATTGAGTCAGAAGTGTTAAAGTTTGAAATAATTACTATGCTCAGTGTTTAGTTATTTTGTATTTTAAAATTTATTCCTAAAATGCTTTTCTGAATATTTGCATTTCACATGTTGTATGAAGGCAACAAAGCAACACAAATAGACTTTAGGAAAGACATTTTGTAGCTGGGTGAACAATTACTTTTTTTTTTTAACAATTCAATTTTTAAACAAGTGACTCAGATTGTAGAAAGATGGCTACATAGCATAAAGAAAACACAGGTACCTACAAATGTCCAGCGAGCTTAGAAGTGCATCATTCTGGAAAGAAATTTTTTAAGTCAACCAAACTCCTTCACCCAGTCCACAGAGAGATCTTTGAGATATGAAGACCCTGGGATAAATTAATTGGAGGAGGTCCAGGGTGAAGTATAGGAGAAGGAATATAGACAGCTTGAAAAAGCTTCATTTGGATCCAGCAGTCTCTGCATAAGCCCGTTAGTACCTTGAGCCCAAGCATCCCCTGACACCTATGGTTTTAAGAGCCTCGTAGAGAGAGCACCTTAGGGAGTTCTGAGTGGGTCCACTGTGACACTCCTGGACTGAGCCAAATAATACCTGAACCCCACCTCAATAGTTCTCATTTTATATTAGTGGACCATTCCACAAACCTCTACATAAAGCAATTTTTATGTAATGCAAATTTGCCTCCACTTTATGTAATTTAAACATTAATATCAATTAATATAACAATATTAACATATCATATGAATATATAACAATAATTAATCACCACAATAATACAATAATTCAATTAATTAAAATTAATATTAATTATTATTGTTTTATGTAATTTATATAATGCAAATTTGCCATCCACTTTACTTAGCCTATTTAATAAAGGCAAAACCAAAATAATACTTTTATATAAGTCAAAATGTACTAAAATGCAAACATATTACTGCACCATTATAATAAATAGCATTATGAAATGAAAGGTAAAATTAATGATAATGTATGCATAATACTGTCCAGTAAAGTTAATATAAGTGGGCAACATGCTCCCCCTTCCTCACCCACTGTACTTAGCCTTTATTACCGATGGTTGACTGCACAACTTTTTTTTTAATGAAGCAATTGAGGGATGTTTAGATAGTGGCTTTCTTTTATTCCTTGTATATCTGATGGTAAGCAAATACTATTATCCTCAGCTAGTCTTCGAACTTTTAAAAATCTTGAAGTTTTTGGATCCATCTCTTCCATACAAGAAAACAATTCACTCATATGATGAAAAACTTCTGCCAACTGTTTCACTGTGAACTTTTTTGGTTTGTCCTTGGTTCCAAAGCTTCCCTTTTTTCTTCTGCTATTTTTGCAACTAGCAGATCCTCATTGAACAGTTCTTCTCAATCAGCTCCTTCACATCATTCTCCTTCACTTTTAGCTCCAATTCTTGTTTTCTTGTGCTAATTTTACAATCTTGTTTCTCACTTCTTCAAACATTTCATCTTTGTCAAATCCACAAAAATCAGGAATAAACTGAGTACACTTTTCCCCAAACTGTCTTCATACATATCTCTGTTCCATCTTCCCATGTCTTATAGAATTATTTATATAAAGTCAAATTAGTGCAATGTGAATTTACAGAAAGTGAGAACTTCTGTAGACATTATAAAACAGAAATCCAGGCTCTGCAAAAGACATAGATGAATTGTTCATATGTTAGTAGGGTAGGGGAATAAGAAGCAAATGTCTTCTTGGAACCTTAATTTTTTTTTCTACTATTACCTTCCATCTTATAACAACAACATCTTATGATGGTTCCAAGGAAGAAAAGAAATAAGGGTTAGGCAATGGGGTTAAATGAATTGTCCAGGATCACATAGCTAAGAAGTGTCTGAGACCAGATTTGAACCTATCTCTAGACCTGGCTTTCAATCCACTGAACCTCCTACCTGCCTCCTTGAACTCTAATATTTTCAAAGATCATAGAGAAAGTTTATAATGATAGTGAGTCAGAAGATGGTTTTGTTCTGTTTTAATGGTCTCAGGAGAAGACAAGAATGGGAGAGACTGTGGATCAGAGAAGAAAGGAGAAGGAAAGGGAGGGAAATCATTTGTGTGATAGAGGTACATAAGATGATAAATATATATTCATAGAGGAAGGGATTCAGGGAATGAGTCTCTCTTTCATATGGAACAGATAAAGGGAGATTGATTACAATCACACACACAGATTTGTATATAAAAAAACAATAAACTCAAAAGGGAACTAGGAGGGGACAGGAATAAAGGAGGGATAGAGAAGAGTCTAAGAGGATAAGCAGGATAGATAAGGGGACAGTCATAAGCAAAACAAATGTTGAAGGGAAGAATGTAAAATGGGATTAAAAAAGAAAGGAAAAGGAAAAAAACCTGTGGTCAAGGATGGGGTAAGGGTAAGAAATGAGAAGCAGAAGGGAGGAAACAAGAAACAAACAAATAAGATCACCTATAACATCATGGGTATTAAGAAAACTTTTCTTCTGCTACTTTGTTTGCAAAGAGGGAGATAGGAGCAAAAAGTACAAGAGGATAGGGGGAAATACATAATTAACAATCATGACTTTGAAAAAAAAAGAATGAAAATACCCATAAAACAGAAGTACATAGCTGAAAGGATTAGAAACCAAAATCTGAATCCATCTGTTTTACCACTGAAACTGAGGCAGCCACACTTTTTTCCCCTCTACTCCTCAATTTTTTTTTTCAGAAAGACATTTAACCAAAAGTTTCCTGTTTCCTTGTTAAACTACTTCCTCACTTTGGCAATAATATTTTTTATAACCAAGTTCCTTTCTATAAAAGAGTTTGTTCTTCCTTGTCTCTAAGTTATGACTTTACTTGTGATCTGGGAAGATAGTGATTGTTCTTTGTTTGGTTAGCTCATAGGGAATAAAAAGCTGGGAGTCTCTCCTTTCCAGCTTGGCAGGTGGTGCTACCTGAAGATATTTTAGGAGCTGTTTATCCTATATTTTAAAATACCTTTATAAACTTCAAAAAACAGTCTATTGTGTTTTCATAGCAGCATGTAGCCCCTGAAGCTAAATTCCTTCATGACCCTCTAAAAAGGAAAAGGAAAGGAGGGCAGTGATTAGACAGGCAAGTGCTGTCCTAAGCTGGCCCTAGACATGATCCGAGGGGATTCTACTTCTTTCCTTTCAGGCTTAGAGGGAAGAGTGACCTAAATGAATAATTCTATATTTTCAATCTGAATTTTCAATTCATGAACAACTCACAGCAATTTTCCCCCTCACAGCAATTTTACTTTGTTATTTAGTTGGGGTGTGGTGTCTTATGGGGAAAACCAGGGAAATTAACTCAAATATTATTTGTGGGTTCAGTGGGGTGGATAGGAGACAGGAAGGGACAATGGGTGGGACTCTACAAGCCAGGGAACCAGGTTTAACTATAAGGGGAATGACCATTGCCAGAAATGGCAATTAAGCCTGACTAACTGTCACTCTGCCCCACCCAGCCTGGAATAACTTCAGAGTATTAAATACTTACAATGAGAACATTAAAGTATTAGGAATCTCACAGGGAAACAGTTTAATTGTAATATGAGGGGATAGGAGAGGGGGTGAGGTGAAACTATATCTAACTGCCCAGGATAGGAGTTAAAAGGGGTAAGTTCCTTAGCCAACCTGGCTTCTGCCAGGTTTTGACAGCTTGGCTAAGGACCTGAGGAAGAGGGCTTGGATTTTGGGGTCTCACAACTGTTCCAGAGGTGTTTTCAGGATACCAGGAACCAACTCCTTCACAGCTGATGATCCAAAAGTAACCAGGTAGGGAGAGATGTCTGCAAACTGTCCACCAGAACACAGGCCACTTCCCTACTCAGAGTCCATTTGCAGGATTAAGGTCTTCAGCCTTTACAACCTTCACCACTCTCCAAGATCCCAGGTCAAAAAGGGACTGCTGATTGCACATCTGCTCCAAACCCTTCACAAACAGCAATGTCTGTTGCTCAGCTCTCTCCTCCCTACCCCCTGCATTCTATTCAGAATGTCTATTACTTCCAGCAAAGGCTTTCCCTAACATACTTACACAAATCTACTTTTAAACTTTTAAAGCCTATACCTATAACAGGTGGGATTTGATTTGCTATTAAGTTTTTTTTAATTGCATTCTCTCCTGTTTCTTTGTCTCTCATCTCCCATCCTCCAATATCTGAAATGATGTCAAATGGGATCCAGCCTAAGCCCAGACACTAGTTAAAAAGATTTTTAAAAAACTTTCCTGCATCTAAAAGGATAACCAAACTTAATGGGAAATGTAAACAGGGGAAAGGGAAAACACTTTGCATGGTGCTAGTGAATGTGAGAATAGATTGTAACTATCCTAAAATAAGATGCTCTGTAAAAACATTCATTCCCACATATTTATAAGTATAGTGGGGACTAGAAAAGGTTCTGCAAATAGCCCTTCCCCTTAATACAGGTTTTCTTCCTAGGAAGAAATGCTTAAACTAGCAGTACTTAGTAGTTACTGAGATTTTTCAAGATGTGATTGGGGATGAGGAGAAGACAGAATCCAGTGATCCCTAGGGATAGAGGGAGAAAAGAATTAGGGAATGAGAGGCCAGGAAAAGAGGTAGTACTAGGGAAGGGTAGTACTATCAACAAATCAGGGAGCTAACTAGAGAGACAACATGGTAACAGCTGAGGATCGAACTGAGTCTTCATTCTAACTTTTGCCAGGACCCCATCCAAGGTATTACTAAGTCATAGGTGTTATATAAGTGCCTAGAGGGGAGGGGAGGAGAGAGAGAGGTCCATACAACAGAGAAAGGGTCCATCTTGATTCTTTACGGGCATTTATAAATCCTTTTGGGACAATTAAATATGTCTATATGCAAAAATTTGTGAGCATGAATGACAGTGATGGGAACTGGTACTATCATCAGTGTTAGAACATTTCTAGCTCTCATCTGGATGGAAAGAACAAGCAAATGCCCCAAATGCCCCATGATCCTTGGACCCATTTACAGCAAGAAGGAGCTCCTGACACAAAAGTTCTATACTGTTTTAGTTTTTATTTTCCTTTAGGTACCTAATGAATCTCCTTTTGAAGAAGCCCAAACTCTGTCTTAATCGAACTAAAAGGAAAAACAGGTTTCTATCTATCTTGGGAAAATTTAAGGAAATCTGAGGGTCCCAGAAGTCAGGCATGGATTGGTTGCAAAAAAAGTTAGAATGGACCAATATCTAAATCTAAAAGAGATTTCAGATGCAAAGGAAGGAAAGACTTCAGGATAAATGAGGTTCAGTTACACGTATCCTCTTTTTCCTCATTATTATTGCAGTATTACTTTACAGTCTCTATGCTTAATGACATTTAAGCATGCTTTTAGCTGCTGCCTTTTTAGACAATGCATAGCTTAATGGTCCTTAAATTTCTATTTCAATTCTAATTCTCTATTAACTCCTTAGGTTAGGTTTGGCATTAGTTTAGAATTTCCTGAAGGTCCTTAAATACTTCCCTCTCACATAACTATTTTTTATTATAAAAATATTTTGTTTTACCAATTACATGTAATAAAAAATTTCCACATAAGTTTTCCATAGTTATACGATCCTAATTTTCTTCCTCTCTCCCTTCATTCCTCCCTCCCAAAGCTGGTAAGCAACTTGATCTGGGTTCACATAGCTATTTTTAAAGATCTTGTAAAATAGACTTAAATTACTCCAAATACCCTTGAATTACTTGAAGTCATTAAAAATATTTATCAAACAGTTATCATATGCATGTTTGCTGAATTATATTGTTTCTCCCTTCTCCAATCGATTCTCCACAGACATGCCAAACTGATATTCTTTAAGTATAGAGCTAACCTGTCACTTTTCTACTCAAACACTTTCCATGGCTCTCTATTGCCTCTAAGATAAAATATACACTTCTCAGCTTGGATACTTTTTCCTAATAAATTTTACTGCTGCCTTTTGTTTTGATATCACAGTTATTTCTAGATAAAAACCTCATTAATCCTAATCTGCAGATCATTGTAACACAAAAACAAATAAGCAAGGCAGACTGATAACAACTCCATCTGATTATGCATGTGCCACATTCTGTACCTGTCCTTAAAGAAGGGAGATGTATTTTCTCATTTTTCCTCTCAGGCCAAGATTAGACAGTCTATTTACCAAGTGTTCACTTTTACTTTAGTGGTTTTTTAATTTTACATTATTGTAATCGTTCTGGATAGTGTTCTCTCATCTCTGCTTCCTTTTGCATAAATTCATGCAAGCCTACCATCTTTCTCTGCCTTCCTTAGATTAATTTCTTACTGTACGTTTTGTAATAGATCTTGCTCAGGCCAGCCTCCTGCTAGTTTAGCTTCAGTAGTGGAACAAAAGGAGACACCCATAGGTCGTTCAACAGATTCTTCCATTTGTCCCTCCACCATTTGAATCTGATCTTCCTTTTCAGTTGAATTTTATATCTCACACACATACATTTTCAGTTCCACTCAAACTAGCTTGCTGGCTGTTTCCTGTATACAACATTTGCCTCTCATAACCATCCTTTCCATAAGTGGACCCTGTGGACCTTTTCACTATGAAAGTACATTTTGGAATGTAGTACTTTCTACTTAGGGGCAACTAGGTGGAGGAGTGGAAAGTGGGTTGGAATCAGGAAGAATTGTCTTCATGACCTCAGACACTTAATAGCTGTGTGACCTTGGGCAAGTCACTTAACCTTGTTTGTCTCAATTCCTCATCAGTAAAATTAGCTGGAGAAGTTTCTTTGCTAAGAAAATCCCCAAATAGGGGTCATGAAAAATCAGACACAATTGAAACAACAAACAGCAACAAAACTTCCTACTTACCATCTCCTTAGAGAATCCCTAGTTTCTTTTAATACACAACTGAGATGCCACGTCCTTCACACACCCTCCCCCACTATGGACACTCCCACCTTCTTGAAATTACTTTTTATTACTTTGTATGTACCACTTATGTGTAGGCATGCTGTATCTCACCAGGAGAATTGGAGTTCCTTGAGGTTAGAAATTGTTTAATTTTTGTCTCGGTATTACTAGTGTAACATGATACTTTGAACATAGTAGGTACTTGATAATGTGATGCTTATTGCATTATATAAACTACTCTGGGAGATACAAAAGAAGAAATGATTTTTTGCCTTCTAGTAGCTTGTAATCTACTTGATACTCTTTATATCTCTCTCTCTGTGTTTTCAATGTTGATTTGTATTTATGTATCTATGGAGTCTGCCTCACACACTTCTCTACTACTTCAGAATGATTTAAATGAAAAAATGCAAAGACCTATTATAATGTTTGCCATCTCTATCAGGCCCGGATAACATTTAAAAGATTTTACTTGCAAATATATGTTAAATGACATATAAATCAGTGTTTGGATTTTTGAGATAGGAATTCTGGAGACTTTAATATTAAGATTGCCTAGCAAATCTTAATCTTTGAAAGGGGAGAATCAAATGATCCAGATGATAGGAAACTATTAAAATTAATATACTCCAGAAGAATGTTGTAGAATAAGAACAAAGGAGCTAGAAATATGATAGCAGGAATAGCTAGAAGGCTCAGTGGATAGAGCTCTGGAAATGGGAGGTGCTGGGTTCAAATTTGATCTCAGATACTTCCTAGCTGTGTGACCCTGGGCAAGTCACTTAACCCTATTGCCTAGCCTTCACCGTTCTTCTGGCTTAGAACCAATACTTGATATAAGTTCGAAGATAGAAGGTAAGAGGTTTTTTTGTGGTTTTTTTTTTAAACCCGCACCTTCTAAGGACCATTACACAATACTGTGTATTGGTTCTAAGACAGAAGAGCAGTGAGGGTTAGGCAATGGGAGTTAAGTGACTTGCCCAGGGCCACACAGCTAGGGAGCCACCTAGTTGCCCCCAAGAGTTTTTAAGAAAAGAAAAAGAATGAGTCACTGGTACCTTTGTACCTGTTTTGAGAATTGTGTGGATTAATTGAGACATCACTGTCACAAGAATATTGGCTCCCTTTCTTAGTTGTTCTTCTAGAGACAAAAGAAGGGCATTGCTCTTAAGTTTTATATTGTTTATCTGGAACCAATCTATACTAGTAATTCATTTTTCTGTAATAATAATGTTTGATTTACACTATAGTATCATTTTATTTGAAGCTCTCAAAGTATTTTCCTAGTACTAATAGCACATAGTAATGTTTTGAAAATGAGGGAGAGGGATTAATTAAAATCTTAACTAAAAAAGTTAACTTCACCCGGACTTTGAGTAACTCCAATGTACAACAAAGGAATTGGATTAGATAACCTCCAAGGTCCCTTTTAGTTCTATGAGTCTGTGTGATTTTATGATTGTTGAGCACATAGGCTCTCCAGTAGTACTAGA
This sequence comes from Gracilinanus agilis, assembly GCF_016433145.1. NCBI lineage: Eukaryota > Metazoa > Chordata > Mammalia > Didelphimorphia > Didelphidae > Gracilinanus > Gracilinanus agilis. The sequence continues at coordinate 525,272,117 of NC_058132.1, forward strand.
TTTCAAACTCACTTTCCTTATTTCTGAGCCTTTTCTTGAATATGAATTTTTACATTTGTGTGAGTGGAAAAGAAAATCATATATTTAAAAATACTCTATCAGACAGAGATATCCTTAAGAAATGGAAAATAGAGTTTATTCACCCAAGCCCCATACTCTGCACATAGCCCATTTCATCTCCCTATCTCAATTGTTAACTCTTATTTAAGATTCCCGAGAGTAAAAGAAACCCCAAAAGCATTTTATTAGAGACTCAAAAAATATATGTATACATGTAAAATAGGGTTGGTCAGTGAAGATCCCTGATCAATTTTTTGAATTTATTAGGTATGAATCTTTGTTTGGAAGCTTTTATTGACTATTATTCACTCTATAGGGTATAGATGTGGTCATCAGGGCTTTGTGAAGGGGACAAAAAACAACTCCTGGATTGGTTGGTCTTAATGACTAGAGCTGGCCCACAATGAATTAGTTGTTTTAGAACCACCCCTATTGTGCCTTTTAAGGACAAATTTCAATGACTGGAGTTGTTCCCAAGATGATTTGGTTGGCCCAGCCTCTTGGGATGATGGAGTCTTATAAGAGAAGCCACCCATTTGGTCTAGACCAGTGATGGCGAACCTATGGCATATATACCAAAGATGACATGCAGAGTGTTTTCTGTGAGCACATGTGCTGCCCTTCCCCCTCAGAGTTCATTACTAGAAAGGCAGAGGGACTCAGGCAGAGCTGCTCCCCTCCCCTTCTCTGCAGTGACTGATGATGTTTTTCATCACCACCACCCCATCTGCCCAGCAGCCCAGTGGGAGTGCACAGGGGGTGAGGTGGGCGGCTCATAGGCAGCAGAGCTGGAGGGGAGCAGAGTGCTCAGGCCAGTCCCGCCCTGCTCTCAATACCAGCTGAAGACATTACCACCCCTCCACCCAGCAGCCCAGTGAGAGCACTTTCTCTCTCCCCTGTGTGGGGTAAGGAGGAGGGGCATGGCAGGGCAGAGCATAGCACAAGGTCTGGGGGAGGGCGTGGCATGGCACTCAGTCTCTAAGAGGTTTGCCATCACTGTTCTAGACAATAGAAATGAGTCAATGCTTTCTGCCTTTTCTCTCACACAGTTCTTCTCAAGTGCAACAAGTCTACCACTTGGTGGGCAGAGGTTATTTCCATTAATAGGTGTCTTAGAGCAGAAGCACATAGGAATTACATTTGTTCACTTGTGAAACAGGAGAGGAAAGTTCTTATGAGTATGCTTTACCAGTCCCAAAGATGGCAGCAACTGGAAAAATGGTAGCAAATGCTAGAGAAGCACAAAGCAGCTTTGTTTGTTCATATGGCTCTAAAAGAAAACTCAAGGACTACTTAATTCTTGAATCCTTTTCTGCTAGTGAGAGGAAGAAAATTTCCCAAGTATTAAAAAAAATTTTAAATAACAAATTTCTGCATAAGTTTTCCAAAATCATATGATTTACATTGTCTCCCTCCCTTCTTTCCCCCTTTCCCAAAACTGAGAAGCAATTTAATCAGGGTTATACATGTATTGTCATGCAAAACACATTTCCATATTATTAATTTTTGTAAGTGAGTAATCTTATAGAACCAAACTCTGAAAACATATACTCAAATAAACAAGTGATAAATCATATGTTTTCATCTGCATTTCTACTCCAACAGTTCTTTCTCTGGAGGTGGATAGTATTCTTTTTCATAAGTCCTCAGAATTTTCCTGAATCATTGTAATGCTGTTAATAGCAAAGCCTATCACATTTGATCAATCCACAACTGCTGTTACTGTGTACAATGTTTTCCTATTTCTGCTATTTTGCTTTGCATTAGTTCACATAGGTCTTTTGATCTCTTTTTGAAATCACTTTGCTTATCCCATTTCTTATAGCACAATAGTATTCTGTCACCACCATACACCACAATTTGTTCATCCCCCAATACTGGGATATTCCTTTAGCTTCCAATTCTTTACCACCACAAAAGAGCACCTATAATTATTTTCATACCAAGAGGCCCTTTCCCATTTTCCCCCAGGTACTAACATCCTGGAACCTAGAGAAGAGACATTTCTTGGCAGTGCCAGGATTAGGCACTGCCCAAGGGATTGTCCAAGAGTTACCCCAAGTTAAAGAATTCAAAGATTAGTCTTTCTAGGGAGAGTGATGTGATAAAAGCAGTATGCCTTTTATAAAAGCAAAGGATAGCACATATGGACCCTGCAACTAGATCTATTAGAGCTCAAAGGGGAGCTCTAATGTATTTTTGCTTTCTCTCTCCCATTATTTTGAATTATTTATTTATTTGAATTTTTTATGCTTTATTCTTTCCAGTTACATGTAAAAATAATTTTTAAGATTAATTTTTAAAGAAATATGTGTTCCAAATTCTTTCTCCTCCCTAGAGAAGGCAAACAATTTTATCTAGATTATATATACTGTCAAGCAAAATGTATTTCCATATTAGCCATGTTGAAAAAAAAAAGGCAGACCAAAATGAAACCAAGGAAAGTAAAATAAAATTTAAAAAATTTTCTGCATTCAGACACCATCAGTTCTTTCTCTAGAGGTGGATAGCATTTTTCATATAAATCCTTTAGAATTGTATTGAATCATTATATTGATCAGAATAGCTGTTTTTACAATTGATCTTCCTTACAACATCATTATTACTGTGTACAATGTTCTCTTGGTTCTGCTTATGTCATTTTGTATAATTTTTGTATAAGTTCATGTAAATCTTTTTAGGTTTTTCTGAAACTATCCTGCTCTTGTCACTTCTTATAGCATAGTAATATATTCCATCACAGTCATATACTGTACCACCGCTTGTTCAACCATTCCTCAGTTGATGGGCATCCCTTCAATTTCTAATTCTTTGCCACCACAAAAGGGCCACCACTAATATTTTTGCACATAAAGATCCTTTTCATTTTCAAAAAAATTTCTTTAGAATATAAATCTAGTAGTAGTATTGCTGAGTCAAAGGATGTGCACAAAATATGAATAATATGGAAATAGGTTTTGAACAATGATACATATTTAACCCAGTGGAATTGCTTATCAGCTCCAGGAAGAAGGAGGGAAGAGGGGTAGGAAAGATCACAAATCATGGAACCATGGAAAAATATTCTAAATAAAAATTTTTTAAAAAGGATATGCACAGTTTGGGCATAGTTACAAACTGCTCTCCAGAATGCTTCAATCAGTTTGCAATTCCACCAACAATGCATTGGTGTCCCAGTTTTCATAGATTCCCCTCCAACATTTGTTATTTTTCTTTTCTCTCATGAGAATCTGACAGGTACCTCAGAGTTGTTTGAATTTGCATTTCTCTAATTCTTAATGATTTAGAGCATTTTTTTCATATGATCATAGATAGCTTTGGTTTCTTCTCCTGAAATTGCCTGTTCATCTCCTTTAACCATTTATCATTTGGGGAATGATTTGTATTCTCATAAATTTGACTCAGTTCTTCATATATTTGAGAAATGAAGCCTTTATCAGATAAACTTGCTATAAATTTTTTTTCTCAGTTTTTTGCTTTCCTTCCCATCATGGAATCATTGATTTTGTTTGTGCAACTTCAATTTAATGTAATCAAAATGATCTATTTTACATCCTATAAAACTCTTTATCTCTTTTGGTCATAAATTCTTCCTTTATCCTTAGATATGACAGATAAAATATTCCATGGTCCCTTAATTTGCTTAATTTTTATGTCTCAATTATATATGTATTTTGACCTTATCTTGGTAAGTGGTGTGAGATTTTGGTCTATAACGGTTTCTACCAAACTGTTTTCCAGTTTTCCCAGCATTTTTTGTCATATAATGACTTCTTGTCCCAAAAGCTAGGATCTTTGCATTTATCAAACACTAGATTATTATGGTCATTTACTACTGTGTATTATGTACCTAACACTTTCTATTGATCCACAAAATTATTTTGATGATTACTGTTTTACAATATAATTTGAGATCTAGTATTGCTAGGTCACCTTCTTTCACCCTCCTCCCTGCAATGATTCCCTTAATATTATTGATTTTTTGTTTTTCCAGATGAATTTTGTTTTTAGTTTTTCTAGCTCTGTAAAACAACTTCTTGGTAGTTTGATTGGTATGGTACTCAATAAGTAAATTAATTTAGTTAGAATTGTCATTTTTATTTTATTGATTCAGCCCATGTATTAGCTATTAATATTTTTCTAATTTTTTAGAACTGACTTTATTTGTGTGAAAAGTGTTTTGCAGGTGAGAGGGATTCATCTGTAATATGGGGTGGAGTCTATCCTCTTGGCATATACAAGTTCAGTTCTCTTTCAAGGAAAGTTCAAATAATTGGGAAAGAGAAGATGGATCCTGAGATCGTGATGGAAATGTGAGACCTACCAAAAAGGGAAGAGAATTACATGCATTGCTTTGATCGATTTGATTACATGATTGATAGTAATCTATGAGTGTCTTCTGTATCTATGGGTTCCTGTGAGTTCCTTGACCCATTTATACTTTTTGTGGTTTGAAATAAGGTCTGTACTTTACTTAATATGCATTTGTTACCCTGAATGCTTTTATGAGACCTGGGGATTCGATTGCTCACATTTATGGAAATCTAGACATGAGCTAGGCATGGTACATTTGGAGATTTTCTCAAACTTAACCCTGAATGATGGTATAATGAGCCAAATAGAGAATGTGAACTTTTAGGAAGACCTCTAAAGGTTGGATTCAATCTTTGCAAGCTCAAAATTTGGGAATCCTGAGTCTTTGGCTTACATCTTTGGGGGCTCATTCAAGATTGTTTGATTTTTCTAATAAAATATGAAAAGTAGCCTTCCAATCAACCTAAAGTATCATATCTCTTTGGAGAAAAATATACTCACCTCCTCATAATTTCATCAAAATGACCAAGGATCTCCCCTGACCAACCATCTTCTATATACATGTATTGTTCACTTGCTAGGAAAGTATCAGTACTTCAAGGTTGGTTATAGTTGAACAGAATATACAACATATGATGCTGAAGGGCTACTGACAGTTTAGGTAGGATTTTAAGTAGGTATTTTCAAGTATAGACTAAGAGCCTCAATGTATCAGATAGTTCTTAGATAAGAATTCTTGCAGAGTTTTCTGTTACTAGATTTATCTGATTCTGGCAATGTAGTTAAATGTGGATCAGCTTTACTGAGCTTCTATAAAGATAAGTGTTTATAGTTATTCTAGATGTTGTGGCAAATAGCACAGGACAGACATTTGTCCCAGGTACTAACACCTGGGATGGGGGTGAGGGAGGTGCTTCCTCTTTACAATTAGAGCACTGGTTTTTTAAACTTTCCTTCTCCTATCATCACTCTGCAATATTCTGTCCTACTTTAAAGTTTACTCCATCCTGTCCAGATTCTTGTTGTTTTCATCTAAGGACATCCAGATTATTCTCTTCCTTCTCCAATATGTTTAGTGCTTAGCTCATAGTCTTTCTTTCCACCCAAATTTCCTGATCCCTTGAATACCCTAGACTCCCAGTTGGTCATCCATGACCTCTATTTCTAGTTTACTTCAACAATACAAGGGAGTGAATATAACTCAACCCCTTTCATCTCTTCCCATAGTCCCTGAAATATGTAACAGATCATTTCAAACTTTGAATTTGACCTATATGTTGACATAGTACATCCTAAGCTTACAGAATGTCTGTATTAAGACAATGGCAATCAATCACCTGAGGAAACTCCTGGTCAATCAAGAGGGGATTGAAGGAGAAGGGATATGTCCTGAATGAATATACTCATTGGACACAATATTTGAATGTTGCGTGCAATAGAATGTGTTATCTTGAATTTATTTGTATAATACTTATATATGTATATATCTCCTTCCCATGAAATATAAGCTCCTTGAGGGCAGGGCCTGTTTAAATTTTGTTTTGTTATTTATGGCACCAAACACAGTGATTGACACATATTAAGTGTTGGATAAATGTTTATTGATTGATTGATAAGTCCTAGAATTTAGCCCCAAAGTTTGATCTACTCAATACATTTTCTACTTTCATCAAAGAGGAGGAATTCCAAGGAGAAAAGGGAGCTAGTTAGTGTTAAAGAGAGTTGAGTCCTTAAAATAATATAATCTATAACTAGATCATTCCCTTCCTGTCATGCTTTACTCATCCAACATATTCCTTACTTTGGAATATTTTTAAAAAGAAAAGTAACCCCAATGTTGCTTCCAAGTTTATTACAGATGCAACAAGACTAAAAGTGGGACACCTAGCACAAATAGGTAGTTTTCGTAAAATGAACATATCCATTCATTTCTGAACTAATTTCTCAGAAGCTATTCTAGACTCTTCTAATAGTAACTAGTTTTACATTGGTTTCAGAAGAACCTTTAAAAAAATTGGGTCACATTGTGTTTTCTTTCTCTCTATTAGGCAAACAAGAGAAAACGGAATCTTCAGCTAAGTGAACAGGCTTGAGAGTGCCACATTATTCACCACATTTTTGTATTGCTGTTTTTTTTTTTTTAAGCAAATAGCATTATCCTTTATTCAACTTGCTATATGCAATTTAGCAACACAGAGCAGGTTTTGCTTGATCTAATTTTAGGTAATTACTTCTCTTCTCAAAGGATGCTTTTCCCCTTCTTTTCTAATGTTTCCTACCTTCTTATATAGTTACATTCCATAGATACAGACAACTTACAAAGAAGAGGCATTCATTTTCCTTTATTAAATATAAAATGAAATTATAAGTAAATGTGTAAAATACAGATTTGACACCATTCATAAAATGTACCTACCAAAAAGTGCAGAAGGAACAAACTGAATCAGAATATATGTCAATGAGAGACTACATAAAAACCAGCCAAACACAAACAGTACTGACAGTTGGGTGTCTAATCAGAGTCATTTCCTAAATGGGACAAGCAACTTCATGTTCACTGAAAAACAGGTACTTTCATTCAAAAAGATATACTTTCCCAGAACTACTTCTGTTAATGGCAAAATAATGCCAATCTCCGTAAACACAGGTAAAGGTCTAGTTTCTGTTTAGCGAATCCCCCCTCCCCCCCCCTTTTTTAAAAAATCCTATTAGGTAGGTTTTAGTTTGATTTTATCTTTACTTTTTAGTTTTCTACTTTCAGGAGTGAAAATAACATTCAAAAATGTGTATTCTTGAAGTGTTACATTTCCATTTCTTGAGACCAAAGACCAAGAGCATTCCCCAATAGCCCCATTAACACTTTGTACCTAGTCATTTCCCCTACCCCTAAATGTAATGAGGAAAAAATAACATGTTTTGGAAACTCATTTGAAATATTATCTAAGTTTTAATCCAGTTTGGGTGTCCTTTTAACATATGGTTCTAGATGACCTGAATTCCCTTACTAGGAAAAAAAAAAACATTCCTAAAGCATCACCATGCCTCAATTAGCCAGAATCAATCAAACTATAATGCTCAATTAAGCAGGATTTCAAAAACTTTGCATTTCATAACAAAGAAGTAAATAATAAGAAAATAAACTAATACCAGGGATTTACAAAACAAGATAGATACTCCTGACCAGGAGACTAAACTTGTAGTACAATCCCCTAAATATATTACACCTATAAGGCAGGAAAATGGGATTTCAATGGTCTAGGGATCTCCTGGGTGAAGAAGCTCCCTCTATCTACCATGCATCCTAGCATATCCTCTGTATAGAAAGTAGTTTAAGCAACTAAGAGGTTAGATGACTTTTTGTTGGAATTTGTGTCAGAGGTATGACTTGAATTCAGGTTGCTTAGGCTTAGAAGCTACCTCTCATATATAGCAATTACAATGACAATTAGTATTAATAATAACTCACAAATACTCTGAAAGATCTTATCAAAGAAATCTTTATTTATAACAGACTACTGTTATTTCAGAAAAGTGGACTAATGCATCTGATAAAAGATTTTTACTTTTAAAAAGAATCATAATAAAGATACAAGTGAAGTTAATCAGAAAATGAAATTAAAGGAAAAAGTTCATTTTCCAAGGATTCTAGTTTATCAAAATGTTAGGATTTGGGGGCAGCTGGGTAGCTTAGGGGATTGAGAGCCAGGCCTAGAGGCGGGAGGTCCTAGGTTCAAATCTGGCCTCAGACTCTTCCCATCTGTATGACCCTGGGCAAGTCACTTGACCCCCATTGCCTACCCTTACCACTCTTCTGCCTTGGAGCCAATACACAGTATTGACTCCAAGACAGAAGGTAAGGGTTTAAAAAAAATGTTAGGATTTACTAATGAATCTGTATCCCAAAGAGATCATAAAAAAGGGAAAGGACCTACTTGTACAAAAATATTTATAGCAACTCTGTGGTGGCGAAGAATTGGAAATCGAAGGGATATCCATCAATTGGGGAATGGCTGAACAAATTGTGGTATATGTTGGTGATGAAATACTATTGTGTTAAAAGAAATGATAAGCAAGATGATTTCAGAAAAAGCTGGAAAGATCTGTAGGAGCTTGGAAAAGAATGGAATAAGTAGAATTGGGAGAACATTGTATATAGTAACAGCAAACTTGTGGGACGATCAGCTGTGAAAGAGTAAGCTGCTCTTAGCAATACAATGATCTGGGACAACTGGAACAATTCTGAAGGACTTACATGTATAATCCAGATCAAATTGCTAACCATCTCTGAGTAGGGGGAGGGAAGGGAAGGGGGAGACAGTTTGGATCTTATAATTTTGGAAAATGTATGTTGAAAATTACTATTACATATAATTGGAAAATTAAATATCTTTGAATAAAAAAAGTTAAACTTTCTTTTCCCTACAAAACAAGAAGGTCATCTCAAACAGTTTTTATACAGACAAGTTGGGAATAGAAATCATGTTACATTTTACCAAAAATTCTGTCACAATAATTTCTAAGTGTGGTTTGGTGGCTCATATCCTAAATTTACCATGTCAATTGTGCACTAAAAAATGTATCAAATCTCAATCAGGTCCTCACTCACAAAGAAGTACAACTAAGCAAATAAACAAACGAAAACCCAGCTCACTGGCCATGTCTGACAATATATTTCTCAAGACGCAACTAGAGCTTACCATGTTTCTTCCAAGAGGAGGAACATAAGTTTTATCTTCAGTCCTCTAAATTCAAGGTTGATCACTATTTTTATAAGAATCCTGTAAAAACTCACGACCAAATGCAGAAAGGCAGAAATATTAAATGCTTTATATTTTATTATATTAAAATCTTTTTATATCATAATGAAATAAAAATAATATGATGGTTAGGGAAACATTGAAAATTAATTGGAAATGAGATCATCTAATCCTAAAGAATGAGTGGGTCAAGGAACAAATCACAAAATTAATACTTTTTTTTAAAGAGAATGACAACAATGGACAACATAACAAAATTTATGGGATGCATTCAAAGTGGTACTTAGGGAAAATTTATATACTTGACACATCAATAAAATAGAGAAAGAACAGATCAACGAATTGGGCAGGCAAGTTGAAAAATTAGAAAGAGGACAAGTTAAAAATCTCCAATTAGGTACCAAATTGGAAATTCTGAAAATCAAAGGAGAGATCAATAGAATAGAATGTAATAAAACCATTGAACTGATAAATGAAACTAGAAGCTGGTTACATGGGGGCAGGGAGGAACCCAATAAAATAAATAAACCATTGGTTAACTTAATTTTCTAAATTTAAATTTCATTTTTATAATTTATTTATTTTTGCCAATTACATGTAATAAATTTTCACATAAGTTTTCTGAAATTATATGATCCATATTGTTTCCCTTCCCCCCTTCCCTCCCCTCTTCTGGAGTTGGCAAGCAATTTGATCTGGGTTACACATGAATTATCATGTAAAACATTTTCATATTGTTCATTTTTGTAAGTGAATAATCTTGTAAAACCCAAACCCCAAAACAAAAACCCAAATAAACAAGTGAAAAATTCTATGATTTCATCTGCATTCTTACTCCAATAGTTCTTTCCCTGGAGATGGATCACATTCTTTGCCATCAGTCCCTCAGAATTGTCCTGGATCATTGTATTGCTGAGAGAAGCTAAGTCTATGTCCACACAACACAGGTAATCATTCTACAATATTGTTGTTACTGCATAAAATGTTCTCCTAGTTCCGCTTATTTCATTCTGCATCAGTTCATGTAGGTCTTTCCAGTTCTTTCTGAAATCATCTAGTTAGTTTTAGTTTAAAAAAGAAAGAAGAAAACCAAATTACCATTATCAAAAATGAAAAGGATAAATTTACTATAATAAAAAGGAAATTAAAACAATTATTATGAGTTATGTTCTCCAAATATATGCCAATAAATCTGACAATGCAAGTGAATTTTTATAAAACTATAAGTTGCTTAGATTAAGAGAAGAAGAAGTAGAATATTTAAACTTATTTTAGAAAACATTATTGAACAACCCATCAATGTGCTCCCTAAGAAAAAATCCCCAGGAACAAATACATTGACAAGTGAATTCTATCAAACATTTAAGGAAAAATTAATTTTAATACTATATAAAGTATTTTGAAAAATAGGCAAAAGAGGCCTTTTATGATGCATTTATAGTGCTGCTAACTAAACTAGGAAGAGCATAACCAGAGAACGAGAACTATAGATCAATTTTCCCAATGAATATTTATGCATAAATTTTAGATGACAATTCTGATGTTTTTCTCTTTTTTTAAAATTTATTTTAAAATTTTATTTTTTAGAAAAATTTTTTCCATGGTTACATAATTCATGTTCTTACTCTTCCCTCCATCCCCCAACCTCTCGCCCCACCCCCCATAGCCAACATGCATTTCCACTGGTTTCTTCATGTGTCATCAATCAAGACCTATTTCCATATTATTGATAATAGTACTAGGGGGGTCGTTTAGAGTCTACATCCCAAATCATGTCTGTATCAACCCATGTGTTCAAGTAGTTGTTTTTCTTCTGTGTTTCCACTCCTGTATTTATTACTCTGAATGTGGGTAGTGTTCTTTTCCATGAATCCCTCAGAATTGTCCTCGATCATTGCATTGCTGCTGGTATAGAAGTCCATTACAGTAACCCCAATGCTGCTTCCAAGTTTATTACAAAGATGCTAACAAGACTGAAAGTGGGACACAGAACAAGTAGGTAGTTTTCATAATATGAACATATCCATTAATTTCTGAACTAATTTCTCAGAAGCTATTCTAGACCCTTCTAATAGTAACTAGTTTTACACTGATTTCAGAAGAACCTTTTAAAAAATTGGGTCACATTGTGTTTTCTTTCTCTATTAGGCATACGAGAAAATGGAATCTTTTTGTTAGATAATTAGGTTTGAACTTCTATTTCTTTTAGTTTATTTTCTTTCTATTTCAAGTGATTATTAATTAATCTTATTATAATACTTGTAGTTATATAATACTTATAATACTTGAAGTTATTGGATATTAATTTAAATCTTACACAGATCATGGAATCAATAGTGGTTCCTAGTGAAACATTAAAGCAGCAGGTTCTATGTCAAGGCTAGGTGAATGAATTCAGAGCAAGAGAGAAGAAATGACAAAATAGAGACATGTCAGGATTATACCAATCTTTCCTCCTGGCCTTGTGTCTCAAGGAGTCAGAAAAAAGAATGACCTCCAAAGCAGAGGGTTGCAAGGAATATGCTGTACTCAGAAGAGTCAGATTTTTATAAAAGATGAGAAGGTAGATAGATTGTTGGTTGAAAAAGTTTTAAAATTCAGGGGAGTTTCTTGAGAATAGATCAGGGATTGTAAAAAAGATAGCAGAACAGTTTAGGAGAGGAGAAGTTGGTTGCAGGAATCCCTTGAAGATAGATTCATGTATTGGAATCAACTGGGGCGGCAAGGGGGGGAATACTGCCAGCTGATTAAGGGCCAAAAGTTAACTTTTTAAATCAGCACCAAATGATAATAGGTTTGTATAACTAACTTGCACTTGTAGGTGAGTACTCCTATTCAAGAAGTCTCTTTCAAGATTTCCATAACCATTTGCTTCTTTAAACTCTCCACTCTACCCTGCAATTTAAGAAAGTTTCGCTGCAATCTGATGAAGCCACAAAGACAAAAATCTTATTTGGAAGACAGTTTCCTACCCCCAACCACTGCTCTAGGAAAAGACACCTGTATAAAAATATTGCTTGTTTGGTAAGATTCCTAAAAGAGGCTTTTCCTGTATAAGATGAAAAATTTTACTAAATCCATGAAGGTCTGGGCTATATAGATCAGGAGACCATTCCACAAAGCAATATTAGAACTATTTAAAATGCCAGAAGAGCTCAAAATAGATATTCACAAGCATGGAATTGGGGACACATTTTGTCTCTCTACTAAATAACAATACAGAAGGTTCAGAGTGGAGATAATGAAGCAAGGTTTAGAGGTAGCAACCCCCAAAGGAAAGAAAATAGCACTTGTGGACAATTAGACTATGCCTCTGTTTACTGATGGGATGCTATATATCGGTGCATGACTACACAGGTCTGGGAAATATAGCAACTGAGGAAATGAATTATCATGGATTAGGGGCTAAAGGAAGCCATGCCTGAGCTTTATGGGCGCTGGTCATCTCAGGAACATAAATAACTTTGTGAGAGCCATTGGATAAATGGATGTATGTGTACTAAGAGGAACACAGTGCTTGGGTATAGAGTAGATTCTGAATGTGGAAGGGACTGATCATTCCATTCACTTGAGTAGAAAACTTTCAATATATTTACTTCTCATTTACCTAGACCCTACAAACTAGACTCTTTTCACTTGAAATAGTTTGGGAAGAGGTAGTATTAGCATATAAGATCCTTTAGGGTAGGTCTCTTTCATTTTTTTCTTTGTATCTCTAGACACAAGGTCAGTACCTGAAACATGGCTGTTACTTAATAAATCCTCATTGCTTGCTTGCTTAATGGTATAGGCATGCCATTTTTACCTAAGGCAATAAGGCCAGATGACTAGGATTGAAGAGCCAATAAGGTGAAAGATAGATTGGCATAGCATTCTCTGTGGAAGATTTACAGATTTCATTTGTTTCTGTTTCAAATAAAACTTGGATGTTGTTGTCTTTCCAAGAGTCCTTCCTTAGATTCCATTTACTTTTTTTATTGTTAGCTAACTTTCAGGCTCTAGGTAGGAAGCTGCAAAAAAGTGAAGGAATGGTGTAAACAAAGGCACAGGTAGGGGCAAGACAAGGTTGCTCATGTATGAATATGAACTTGCTGAAGGCTCCCAGAGATTCCTTCAACATCTTATCATTTACCTGGGGTTTCAATTTGCTGTTAATCATTTTTCATCTATCCTTTCCAGTCTGAGGATCATTTTTTTGGATACAGAAACATTTTTAGGAAGGAGAAAGCATTAACTAAGAATTAAGGGGATCAGGACTGGTACCCAAATCTTCAGACTCAACATTCAATGCTTTGCACCAATGTGTTTTCTGTGAGAATAGAATATTAAGCAGCATGAAGAATTACTCACCCACCACTGATGGACATATGTTTTGTTGCTTAGCCTCTTTATTTATACTGAAAATAAGCATGGCTTTATCTATTTTTGCATGATGCTAACTGTAGTTCAAGTCACATCAGTGATAACAATGCCACCAATTTTACATACCACTTTACATCTGAAGACTTCAAAATATTTTACAAACACTTTCTCATAGTCAAGGAAGAGGGAAAAACCTTTGAAATTTAAGCTAGTAGGGAGGGATATCCACAATGAGATCAGAGAAAAATTAAAAGGGCCTAGAAGTACAAAAAGATTTATAATAGCTTTTTTGGTACTGGCAAAGAACTTGAAACTTAGGGGAATGCCCATAAAATGGGGAATAATTGAACAAATTATGGTATATAGATGTCATGGAATACTATTGCATTGTAAGATGAAAGGAATGGTTTCAGAGAAGCCTAAGAAGACTCATGTGAACTGATCCCAAATGAAGTGAGCAGAACTAATAGAGCATTTTATATAATAATAATACTATAGAGAAAAATGCAATGAACTATGATTCCAGAGAACTGATGATAAAGCATGCTTCCTACTTCCTGATAGAGAGGCAATGGTGTCAAGCAGAAGGAGACTTAAAATTTTCAGCCACGGCAAACATTTGGATTTCTTTGTCTCAACTGACCACGTGTATGTTATAAGGATTTTGCTTTTGTTTTTTGTAATTTTGAAGGGAGGAATGCAATGAAGAATGGGGCTAGCAAAAGTAGTGTCAAAAAAGAAGAAAGGAAAGGAAAGAGGGTTATTGAAACAAACCAAAGTATATTTACAAGAAAACATAAATGAACAAGCTACCTTTTAAAGTTTTTTAATAGGAATGGGTGTTGTATTTTGTCCAAAGCTTTTTCTGTATCTCTTGAGATAATCATATGATTTCTGTTGGTTTTGATATTGATATGGTCAGTTATGCTGATAGTTTTCCTAATATTGAACCAGCCTTGTGTTCCTGATATAAAAACCACATGATCATAGTGTCTGATCCTTGTGCTATATTATTGTAATATCCTTGCCTGTATTTTATTTAAAAATTTTGCATCAATATTCATTGGGAAGATTGTTCTGTATTTTCTTTTTCTTTTTTTTCTTCCTGGTTTAGGTATCAATATCATATTTGTGAATTAAAAGGAATTTGGTAGAATTCCTTCCTCAGCTATTTTCTCAAAGAGTCTATATCTATATAGCATTGAAATTATTGTTCTTTAAATGTTTGGTGGAATTCACTTGTGAATTCCATCTGACCTTGGGAAATTTTTCTTAGGGAATTCATTAAGGACTTGTTTAATTTCTTTTTGTGAGATGGGATTATTTAAATATTCTGTTTCCTCTTCTGCTAATATGGGCAATTTATGTTTCTTTAAATATTCACCCTCATTCTGAGTGTGCCTGGCACATAGTAAAAAGTTGATAAATCTTTCTTTCTTTCTTTCTTTCTTTCTTTCTTTCTTTCTTTCTTTCTTTCTTTCTTTCTTTCTTTCTTTCTTTCTTTCTTTCTTTCTTTCTTCTTTCCTTCTTCCCCCCCATCCTTGTTGCTAGTTCAATGATTTATACATAGGAAGTATGTTAATAAATGCCAATTATATTGGAAAGTATCCTGAAGTTCCAGAAATTTTCCTTTAAAGCCTCAGTCTTAGCAAAATTAGAATTGGGTTGTTTTAAAACTCATAGGTACAGCATTGCTTTCTTTTTGTTTTAACTCACTAGGAAAACAGTCCTGATTTCTATAATCTCTTTGAGTGGTGTGCCTGGAGTACTTTAAGAAGAAATTTTAGCTTCTTTGGCTCAAATCCAATCTTTAATTGTCGTTACTCTTGATTACATCTGGGGTCTTTATCTTTAACAGCAAATGGTATTGTGTACTTACATATACATATTTAGCTTTATGGATGTAACAGAATCTTCTGAAGCCTCAGTTCCTGCTCTTGGGGTTTATAACCCAGATATTTTTCTTTTAGAATTTTAATAATTGTACCAACTATTATCAAGTCTTTAAGGACATCATACATTCTTAACAGTACAATTTTCAATATTTGAATAATTTTGCAAGGGTTATCTTTTTTTAAACATATGTACACAGGAAACAAAACTATTTCCATGAATAAACAAGAAATGCCTTTTCTACCTTAACAATTTGAAACACATTATAATCAAATCCATGCTGTTGAGCACAAGAGAGATTGATTGAAAGGATGTAGATGACTGGGTGTGAATCAACTCAAAGTAGATGTCCTACTGAGGCTAGTGTCCTGTCTTGGCAGAGCTATGAGGTACAGTGTAGAGAGTGATGGACCTGGAGTTAGGAAGATCTGAATTTAAACCCAGCATTCAACAGTTAGAATCTGAACGAATCTAGGCAAGTCACTTAATTTGTTTGCCTCAGTTTCTTCATATGAATAATGGGGATAACAATACATCAGCCTCTCAAAGTTGTTGTGAGAATCAAATGAGATACAAATTGTAAAACACAGTTCTTGGTGCATAGCAAGGGCCATATATAAAGGTTAGTTATCATCGTCATTATTATTATTTCTCCTATATGAGCTCCAAAGGGAAGTTAGCAGTTCAAGTTAAAAGGTGCCTATCCAAGATGGTCATAGGCTTTGGATGGAATGGTAGGAGGAAGGGGTAGAAAGGGAATGAGAAGGGTGGAAAATGAGGGAAGGTTGAGATTTCTCAATCCACCTAAACCTGGATCTAAAAACAGATGACTAATTGAAATCTGGAGAGAGAAGGCATATCAGAAGCATATTAATGAAAAGATCAGTGCTAGGTTAGTTTAGGTCCATGGTGGTGAACCTATGGCACATGTACCAGAAGGGGCACTCAGAGCCCTCTCTTTGAGCATGCTCACTATCACCCTAATGCAGAGTTCACCAGAGTTTGTTACTAGAAAGCCAGAGGGACACAGAGCTGGGTTGCTCCCTTCCCCCTCTCCACCGGCCCCTGAGGACATTTCTCAAATCATCCATCCCTCTAAAAGGTTTGCCATCACTGGCTAGGCAGAGGATGAAAAGACCAGAGGCAAACTGGCAAGCATGTCTTCACAAAATAGGTAGGAGCAATCTACAGATTTCAGGTCATAAAATTTATAGCTAGTTTGTTGTTGCTTTTGTCATTTTCAGTCATGTCCAACTCTTGGACCCATTTGGGATTTTCTTGGCAGAGATACTAGAGTGGTTTGCCATTTCCTTCTCCAACTCATTTTACAGAAACAAAGTTAAATAACTTGCCCAGGGCCACAAAACTAGTGTCTGAGGCTAAATTTGAACTCAGTCTCTATTCACTGTCCCATCCCTGGAAAAGGGTAGAATAACATAAAAAAAACAACAGGAAATGTCCTGCAGCCCCTGGGTTTGGTACACTTTTTAAACTCAGATAACCTGATACTTTGTTTCAGCCCAACTTGCCTTTTCCTTTCTGAATTAGAAAATAGTATAATTTTCTTTATACGCAAAGGGTAACCTATCCTATCCTAAGAGTAGGTGCTTAATAAATCTTCACTCATTGAATGACCCCCATCTCCTTCAAAGCATATCTATTCAAAAGATTCTAGATATTATAGTAAGTGCAATTAATTTTTTTTTTTGCTTTGCTGCAGGACCTCCTCAACCAGTAGACCAGATTCTTATTCTTGCTCTGGAAGCCAGCTCTTGTAAATACCTGAAATCATTGGTATGATCACAACCTCTCTTCCCTCATTCATCCTTGTCAAGAGGGAGTTGCCTGAATTCTTAACCACGAAGCGAATACAGATCACAACAATGTTTCTTCCCCCATTTCACTCTGTTACTTCTTTATTAGTAAATCTCTCCCCCTGGACATTTCTAACTCTAGGAACTGGTAGCCAGAACTACATCTGGAACTGGAAATGCAGCCCCTGGGATACATCAACCTTTCCATGGGTGATTTCCAAGATTTAGGGGAAAGAAAAAATTACACTTTCTCACAGAAAAGGTAAGCAAAATCCCTCTTTTTCAGCAGAGAGGCAAAATCAAATTTGTGATGCCAGAGGTCTAACAGGAAACTGAACAAGAAAGACAAATGAGTCTTTCATTCAAAAATGGGTAAAAGATGCAACTACCAACAATTTGGAAATTGGTCTTGATCAAGGACACATGACAAAACTAGTGGAAATGTGCATCGGCCATGGGTGGGGGGGCGCAGGAGGGGGGGGTTGAAGGGGAAAGGTGGGGCATGAATCATGTAAGCATGTTAAAAATGAATATTAATAAATGTTAAAAAAATGGGTAAAAGGCCATTTTCCCCTAGAAGACAAAGGAAAATAACAAATCCTGGGTCACTACTCTGGAAGATGTTTCCATTCCTTGTACTGCAATCTATGGGACAGGTTGATTTTGTGATTAAATGCTGAGTGATGAATAATGCTACTGTCCATCTTACATGAGGAACTGAATTAATTGGGGGCAGTTAAAAAGCAATAATGTGATTGAATCTGGAAATGGTTAGCAATGATTTCTAGGCCAATACGATAAATCTCAGGCAGGAAGATGGGTAGTGAAGTCAGGGAAAACATCCCTGGCATGCATCAGTCCTGACCCTAAGTAATAAGGAAGTGGCAGTCTGGCTACATTCAGGGTCCTATCTGGGAGATGCCTACCAGTCCAAAGTGTTGAGTGACTATACTGGGCTTGACATTTTAATGATTTGTGCCTAGAGTGGGAGGGTGTCACAAATTAGACTGTGGACCTCTGATGGATCTCGGAAACTAGTAAAGGTGTTGTGAGGAGATTTTTTTTTTTAAAGCAGGCCACCCTGGGCTTGAGACTGGGAAGTCAGTGGTGCTGCTCTGCTGGTAGGAAGTACTTTACCTGCTGTGAGTGAAATTGAGTAAGAGCACACTATACTTGTCAATTTCACTCCCAGCAGGCACCCTGGGCAAAGCAGTGCAGTGTGGGAGGGCGATACTGCTAGGAACCCACCTGCCTGACTGCGCAGAACACAGAAAGACAGACTGAAAGGAGAAAGAAGAATGAACAGGAAAATGGGCACATTCAGGGGGTGAGAGAAGATTGAGTTCAACGCAAAAGGTCTTACTTCGTGGCAATGCTTTTGATAGCAAGTCAATTCATTTGCCCTTGTCTCCTGTTGAATTTCATTCTACATCAGAACTTTGGTTTTATTGTATTTTTTAAAAAAAAAACCCTATTTAAAATAATTTGGTTGGGGGATGGAGAGAAATATGTTGGGAGAAATAGATAATGTATAATAAAATATGTCAATAAAATTTTATTTAAGAATGAAAAAACCAGAATGAAAATGAACTGATTTATTATATTATTTTAATCTTTAAAAAATTAAGCTCTTTTGATTTTCCATCACATGAATTGCTGAAAATATCTAATTTTTCTTTCCTTTCTAGTAAGCCCTTCCTCATAACAAAGTTTTTTAAGCAGGAGGAAAAAGCAATTCAGTAAAACTAGCATATCCATTGTATCTGACAGTATACATAATATTAAACTTCTAGTACCCAATCTTACATACTTCTTCACATACCTGTACTGTGAAGGGAAGGAGGTATACTTTTTCAACTCTCATTTGGTCATGGGTCATTATAACTGGAGTTTTTCATTGATATTACAATGGGATTAAGCTAACTACAGATAGCACTCTAGGAATCAACAAGAAACAATGGATGACTGCCCCCCCCCACCCACCCATACACATACACACACTTCCAACTTTCCCCACTCCTCGCCCCTTACTCCATCCTCTGGTAATACATGTATCCATATGTCATTTATTATGAAGAAATGCTTAACTTTACTCAAATGGTCTATGCTTTCATGGATGTGGACATTCTCTCCAAGGATGCAGATTGAAACCATCTTGTGCAACACAGAGTTCACCCAGCAACCTGGGGACCTTCCTCAATTTTTTAAAATTTAATTTAAATGTTAAAACCCTTACCTTCCACTTTGGAATCAATACTATGTATTCATTCCAAGACAGAAGAGTGGTAAGGGCTAGGTAATGGGGGTTAAGTGACTTGCCCAGGGTCACACAGCTAGGAAGTGTCTGAGACCAGATTTGAACCCAACACCTCCCGTCTCTAGGCCTGGTTCTCAATTCATTGAGCTACCCAGCTGTCCCCCATTTTTTTTAATGTAGAAAGGACAGTTGTGGTGCAATGGTGGGAAAAATAAATCTCAATGGTAGATACATATCCAGACCCACCCTTTCATATAGGGCAGTGGTTCCCAAACTTTTTTGGCCTACCGGCCCCTTTCCAGAAAAAATATTACTTAGCCCCCTGGAAATTAATATTTTTTTAATTTTAATAGCAATTAATAGGAAAGATAAATGCACCTGTGGGCATCACTGCCTTCCTGGATCACTGCAGCACCTACTTTGGGAATCACTGATAGGGGAAAGCAGTCTGTGGAGTTTTCATTATGGTGAGATACTTTCCCTTTCCTATATACTTGGCCATTGGTTTTCTTTCTTTCTTTCTTTCTTTCTTTCTTTCTTTCTTTCTTTCTTTCTTTCTTTCTTTCTTTCTTTCTTTCTTTCTTTCTTTCTTTCTTTCTTTCTTTCTTTCTTTCTTTCTTTCTTTCTTTCTTTCTTTCTTATTAAAACCCTTACCTTCCATCTTGGAGTCAATACTGTGTATTGGCTCCATGGCAGAAGAGTGGTAAGGGTAGGCAATGGGGGTCAAGTGACTTGCCCAGGGTCACACAGCTGAGAAGTGGCTGAGGTCAGATTTGAACCTAGTACCTCCCATCTCTAGGCCTGACTCTCATTCCACTGAGCTACCCAGCTGCCCCCTATTGGTCATTGGTTCTTAATCACTGAATTTGTATCTAAATACAAGCCTGGGTTCCTATCCTGAAAAGGTTCAGGGCCAGGAAGAAGTGTGAGTGGGCAGGCTTTCTTTCTGTGTCATAATCATCACTGCTACCATCCCTTTACACTTATTTTCCTGTAGAATCTAAACATCAAGGTTGTATGAGCTGCCTTTCTGGTGTCCATGAAGCGTTCAGAATCTAGGCCAATGAAATGTTCTCCCCTAGTTCCACTCAGGGATGAGTCTGAGGGTAAAGCCTATCATAGGCTTTAGGGAGCTTCCCAGGTTTTAAGTGGAAACTTTTTAAGACAGAAAACAGAAAAGTTGAGGCTGAGGAGGGAGGGGACAAGAGGCAACTGTGTGACATAATATAAAGCCAAGGGATGGTGAACTGATACAGAAGGTTAAGCAAAGGGGCTATGTAAGAGTTAAATTAAAGTACAATATTTCAAGTATTATTTTTATAAAGTTTATTATCTGACAAAATAGAACTATGTGACCAAGTTTTTCTACCTGCTCAAAATGCCCACTCCTCCAAAGCCACCTACAGGAAGAAAAAGAGGCTAGACACGGAACTCCATCCAATTTATATCCTATCTACGTCAGCACATAACGACAGAAAGTGAGTGGGGTTCTGAGAATCGTAGTTTTGCTGGGAATCATAGTTTTTAGGGCAACAGATTCTAATTTCACAGTTGGAGGCAGGGGATATAGATCTGAAGATGACAGAGTCTGACAAAGAGATGTAGCATAGGGTCAAGTGGAAGGCTTAAATGATGGGAGAAGCAAATAGGGTTTGAGATCCATAAAAAAAAAAACAAAAACAAAAAAAAACTGAGATAGAGTCTCATGGGAATGGGGGCAGTTTTATACTCAAGTGGGAGAGGCTGGCGCTCAGCTTAAAGATTCTAGCTTTGTGTTAACTTCTCACCCTTAACAGCATGGCCTTGAGAGAAAGTGTAGCTAGAAAATCAAAGACTGGAAACAGGTTTTCCATCCTTAAAAATTCTTCCCAGGAGAAAATCCATTAAAAAAATCCAACAATTCTGAGAAGTCTTCCTTTTTTTCTGTAGAAAAGGGTCATGGTCCGGAACCTGGAAAAACCACTGACTATTTTTGTGATTTGGTTTGAAAAGGGATTTTTTTTTTTGAAAAGCATTGCAAAATGGATAAGGAGCTGGTCTCAGAGCTCAGACACCCTAGTTCAAGTCCTGCCTCTGAGTATAAATTGTTGATCTGCTCTATTGAAGAGAATTTCATCCATGAGGAAATCCCTCCACTAAGGCTATCATAGGATTGGACCAATCACTGACCAAGAACGAAGAACTGAGATTCTTCTGCAAAATGACCAAAATACTGTTAACTACAAGCTATTACAGATCATTCATAATATTTTCAGATGGCATTTTAGATACTAAAGCAGGAGTCAAGTTATGTCACACTTTTGTCAGTTTCTAGTTCATTCCATTCTCTGACTGTGGATAATAAATCAAGATACTAGATAGTTTAATAGAAGATCTGGCAAATAACTAGAGCTGGTAAAAAATGACAGCATAGTTTAAATGATAAAATATGGTTAAAAATAACTTGGACACCAACTGTTCACATCAATATTTTTAAAATGGTATGGAAATTGTCAGTCAACAAAGAAATAGAACAGTGTGCTTGCAAGTATTTTCATAGCTTGATCACAGCGCATATATTATTAGCATACTAAAAATTATGCAAATTTAAAGAGCACATTTCTACATTTGAAATCAGAGTGCAGTAATTTTGTATTCATTTATATAAAAAAGATTTGCTTAGATGCACTAGTGCCCTCTTATGGCAGAACGAAACTATCTCACTTCACATACACAAAACCTTTCATGGAATTGGGGAGGTTGTCAGTCAACTTGGCTTTATTAAGCACATATTGTGTGCTCCTCTCCTTCCCCAAACCTCCCAGCCATGTAAAGGTGATATCAGTCTACATCTAAGGAGTTTTCAGTCTGGTTGGGCAGATAAAACATGCACAAGAACACCAGAGACCAGTGGAATCAGCCAATAAGCATTTTTAAGTGTTTATTTTATACTAGGGACTGGGCTAGGTGCTGGGAGTGCAAAGTCAAAACCAAATCAAAACAAACAGAATTCCTACCATTAAGACACTTCTATATAATCAAGGACTATGTTCTCATATATCAGCGACATGGAAACTCTGTCAGGTCCTAAGTCATAATGAGGGTGAAGCAACTGGGACTTTGCCACATGGTTCAAGAAACTTTTTGGGAGCAGCTAGGTGTGCCAGGTCTGGAGTCAGGAGGACTTGGGTTCAAATCTCACCCTAGATACTTCTTAGCTGTGTGAACCAGGGCAAATCACTTAATCCCAATTGCCAGCCTTACTCTTCTGCCTTGGAACTGATGCTGCTATAGATTTTAAGTCAGAAGGCAAAGGGATTTAGGAAAAAAAAGCTATGCTTAAAACCTACTAAGTAAGTGTAACAGCTAGTTAAAATTGGCAATGTTGCTGCATTGGCAACATTATAAAACATTATTAAAAAGTTTTTATAACTTGCTACCTAAATAATAATAACACTGCTTATTATGTTTCAGTCACTGTACTAAGTGCTTTACATTTGTTATCTCATATAATTCTCACAACAACCCTGGGAGGTGTTATTGTTATCCCCATTTTGAAGATGAGGAAAATGAGGTAAACAGAGGCTAAGTAACTTACCTAGGGTCACAGAACTGGTGTCTGAGGCTAGATTTGAACTCAAATCTTCCTGATTCCAGGGCTAGTCTTCTACCCACCATACCACCTAGCTCCCAAGGCGAGTTCCTCTCTGAGCCTGGCTCATTAGTGTCCCACAAAATCTGTCTCCTTTCTCATGGAGCAGTGACCAGGGATCTCTCTCTAGAGACAGAGAGAATGATAGATCTTCAAAAGTTGATCTGAGAGTGTAGTTCATGTTGCTTGTTCCTCAGGCATTTTTTTCAGTGCTAGCTCCTAGTATAAGACTGGCTGGTTATAGTTCTGAGAAGGACCTATCAAGCTGGAAGAACTTTAAGTATGGTCCCAACTCTGGACCTGCTGTCTAAAATAGTTAAGTCTGGAGAAAGATCCATCCAAGAACAATTTTCAGTTAAGGGCTTTTAGCCTCAGCATCTTTGAGAAATCTACTAAATGTAGTAGGATTTGTCTTGTGATCTTCATTGATGGAAGGAATAGCCACACCGAGAAAAACAAGGATCCTTGAAGCATAAGGACTGGAGGAAATTGGAGAGATCCAATTGACTGGAGCAGGAAAGAGGCATGGGAACACAGAGGATGGACTTGAGAGGATCTGGAGGGGAATGGAATGCTGTCATTCTATAGATGGTAAATACATTGATTTGGCTTGTGTAGCACATTCCAGGGGGAAGGAACAGCATGAGCAGAAATGAGCTCTCAAAGACAAAAAGAATAGAACACAGGATCATAAATATAGAGCCTGAAGACCATTTAGTCCAATCCCCTTCATTTGTTCAGATGTAGAAACTGAGGCCAA
Organism: Gracilinanus agilis; assembly: GCF_016433145.1. Classification (NCBI taxonomy): domain Eukaryota; kingdom Metazoa; phylum Chordata; class Mammalia; order Didelphimorphia; family Didelphidae; genus Gracilinanus; species Gracilinanus agilis. Next base: position 525,295,965 of record NC_058132.1, read on the forward strand.
GGAAGTATGGCAAAGGTCCCAATTCACACAGTTATAAAGTGGCATAGCCAGGATTTAAATGGACTTGATGTAGTTAATCCCAAATGGCTTCGTCCTTTCAAAAATAAATAGGCAAAGTCACTATCTCTAAGAGTTTTCAAGTTAACTCCATGAGTATTGTCTTTAAGGGGCTATATGGGAGCTTGTAAACTTTCTGAGTTCACTAGTTAGGTTACATTACAGACCCAGTCACTCAAACCACAGGAGTTTAATCATGTCCTCGAAGAAAATGATTAAAAACCCTTTGTTTGATAAAATAGACATTCCTGCCATGCAAGCTCTTGACATAGTTGATAAGATATAGATTATTGTATGTGTGTTTCCTGGAGATATGAATTACAGCTTCATTTCTACCGCAAATCAAGATATCTCGGCACTAGTGTTCAGTTCACAAGATCATGACTATGGGAAATTTCAAAAGAGCCTTGGGTTGTACCTTCATGAGTGATTTCCACTTTCCCTAAGAATCGCTTGGAGAGAAAAACAAAGACACAAAACATATGGCCAGTCTTCTCTCAGGTTTTCTTGTTTGTTTGTTTTTTTCTTGCTCTGGACTTGTGATTTCATGAGTAGAGTACCTCTGAGGAGGAAACTCCCTCTACTGATACAGACCCAAAATTGGGGTTTTGTTTGGACTCAGACAATTGCTCGGGGAACCGAAAGGTTGCCCAAAGGATACGCAACCATTAAGAGTCCAAGACTAGACTTTCCCATTGAGAAGCCAGCTCTCTGTCCATTCCATCAAGATAAATTTCTCATTCTTTCATTGAAATCTTTAAATTCTATATGCTGGGACAGAAGTAATATGTGGCAACGATTTCCCATCATCCATCTAAAGCAGAAGTTCTAAACCACAGACACCCAAGGTATCTGCAGATAGATATTAGGTGGGGCCATAAACTTAAAAAATAAAATTTCACAATTGTATTTCAATACAATTGACTTTCTTTGTAATCCTATGGTGTGTGTGTGTGTGTGTGTGTGTGTGTGTGTGTGTGTGTTTATGTGTGTATGCATTTAAAAACATTCTGAGGGTGCATCAAGGGAGCACAGTGGATAGAGCACCAAGCCTGGAGTTGAAAGGACCTGTGTTCAAATTTAGTCTTGGACACTTCCTAGCTATGTGACCCTAGACCAGTCAATTAATCCCAATCGCCTAGCCCTTGCTGCTCTTCTTTCTTAAAAATAATACTGGGTGCAGTTGGGTGGCTCAGTAGATCAAGAGTCAGAGATGGGGGTTCCTGGATTCAAATGTGACCTCAGACACTTTCTCGGCCATGCAATTCTGGACAAGTCACTTAACACCTATTGCCTAGCCCTTACCACTCCTCTTCTGCCTTGGAATCAATACATAGTATTGATTGAAAGGTGGAAGGTAAGGGTTAAAAAAAAAAAGAAATGATACTAAAAAGAAGGTAAGGGTTTCTTAAACAAACAAACAAAAAAAGACAGAAAAACATGAGAAAGGGTTTAAAGTTTTAAAAATCTTTGAAAAGAAAGTAAAAAAAAAAAAATAGAATCACCTGCCAGCACCAATTGGGAAATGGGAAGGGAGGGATGGAGTTTGATCATATAACTTAGTCAGACTTGCAGGGAAATTTGTTATTATATGCCATTGGTTAAAAAAATTTAAGAAAATAAATAAAAATAAAAAAAGAAAGATTAAGTTTTATCAAAAAGCCTAAGATGTCTAAGATACAAAAAAGGTTAAGAACCCATCATCTAAAGAGAGAGACAGAGGGGCAGCTGGGTAGCTCAGTGGATTGAGAGCCAGGCCTAGAGACAGGAGGTCCTAGGTTCAAATCTGGCCTCAGACACTTCCCAGCTGTGTGAGCTTGGGCAAGTCACTTGACCCCCATTGCCTACCCTTACCACTCTTCCACCTATAAGTCAATACACAGAAGTTAAGGGTTTAAAATAAATAAATAAATAAATAAATAAAGAGAGAAACAGAGTCAGATAAAGATAAAGAAGATTCAAGAAATTGAATTACTATAAATTGGAACTAGTGCAAATTCTCAAGGATAATTGGGCTCTCGATTCAGGCTAGAGAAAGTAAATGCTCGGTCCCTCTCTCAATGCTCTCCATGTCTGTATCACTATAGGACTCCAGAACCTAAAAATAAATTTAATGAATGAAGGGTGCTTCTTCTAATAACACAGATCCATATTCTCTTTGACTTGGACTGGATGGGACTCCATTTGACTTGTCCTACCAGTAGACCTGCACAAGTGGGAAAACTATCCCACTGACCCAGCGTGGAGCCCCGCAATGCCTTGTAAATGTACTTTTTGTCACAAGGGGAAGCTGAGCAATGGAGTGTGGCTGGACCAGCATAAAAACCATCATTTCTGGTAGGAAAAAAACCAACCCAACCCTCCCCAGTAGCTTTCAAAGAGCATGCTTTCAGGAAAGCAAGTCCCAAAACTTCAGGCGTTGTATACACCAGATAAGGTCATTTTGAGTGTGTTCTGTGAAGTTACCCATGAACATGTTTTTCTCATGCTCCAACCCCAGGCAGGATGACTTTCAGGTCAAAGGCCAGGCTCTTGCCTCTTATAACTCTCTGGGAGATGCACGAGTAGATGATTTCTACTTTCTAAAGTAATTTTAGAATCCTTTGGTTTGGGAGGCTTTGGGGGCGGTTTGTTTTGAATTGAAATTGTGATGTTATTGATGTAGGGAACTATTCTTGGAAAAAACAACTACGATATTCTCCCAGCACAAATGGGAACATGCTTTGCAACTTTTAGGGCACTAAATTAAGGAATTTGACCAAGTTCATATAATCAGTAAGTGTTAGCGGTAGGACTTGAACTCAGGTCTTCCTAACTACAAAGCTGACTCTTTAGCCACTACACTATATTGTTTAAGAAAATGAGAAATAAAAACAGGAAAGCAGAACTTGTAAACAGATTTTCACAGGGCTAGAACCAGAAATAATTAGCCAAAAAACAGCTGGATTGGGGCAGCTAGGTGGAACAGTGGATAAGTGCTGAGACTGAATTCAGGAAGATTCATCTTTGTGAGTTCAAATCTGACCTCAGACAATAGGTGTGTGATCTTGGGCAAGTCATTTAACCTTGTTTACCTCAGTTTCCTTCTCTGCAAAATGAGCTAGAGAAGGAAATAACAAACGACTCCAGCATCTTTGCTGGGAAAAACACAAAGACTCAGACATGACTGAAGCAAATGAACAACAAAAAATGTTATTAAAGAAGAATTCTTTTTTCCCTGCTTGTCCTTTCTTCTTCTTTTTTAAAAAAATTCTTTATTTATTTAAAAAATTTTTTTCCATGCTTCCATGATTCATTTTCATTCCCTCCCCTTTTTCCTTCCCCCTCCCAGAGCTGACAAGCGATTCCACTGGGTTGTACAAATGTTATTACTTGATACTTAAAGAAGAATTCTAAACAAAGATGAATTAACCCTATTCCATGTGAAGACTGGATGCATCCTAGAAGATAGGAGTTCAAATTCTGTTTCTGACACATCTTAGCTCTGTGACTGTGAGTCATAGCCTCTCAGTGTCCTTGGCAACTCTAAGACTATAAGTTTTAGGGGCAGCTGGGTGGCCCAGTGGATAGAGATCCAGGCTTGGAGATGACAGGTCCTGGGTTCAAGTGTGACCTCAGACACTTCCTACCTGGGTAACCCTGGGCAAATCATTTAATCCCCATTGCCCAGACCTTCCGATTCTTTTGCCTTGGAACCAATGCACAGTATTGATTCTAAGATGGAAGGGAAAGGTTTAAAAAAAAAAAAAAAGACTAATTTTTCTAGAAGCAGAAGGCATTTCCTTAGCTGGGAGTTCCATCTACCAAAGAAATCACAGTCTTTATTCACTTACTGTTTTTAAGCTAGAATAATCAGGGGAAAGTCTGGCTACATTAGCTAGTGTCCTCCAGAACAGATCAATTATATAGTGCCGATACAATGACAAAAATGTATCCTACCGGACCCATAAAGATCCATCCCTCCTCGTTCTCCACGCTTTTCTGGCATTCAGATTCTGGACCCTGAGCCAACTCAGAGCAAGTGTTTTCAGAAGCTCTGGAGTCCAAATCCGAAGCATTGGCACTACCGGGGGAGAGCCCATGAACCTTCGCAGCACTATTAAAAATCGTTTGGATGAGATTAATTTGCCGTCACTTACAAACCACTTAACCTCTTTGCTGGGTGCCCCTACTGACCTTGGCAAAGGACAGTATTAAGAGCAATTAGACAACCGAGAGGTGCAAAGGCTGGGGGCACAGATGGCCTTCCTATTGATTTCCTTTGTGAGGCTTTTTCTGAGGAATTGTTCCAGTCGCTGCTTGACAGACTTGCAGACCCAGCCGCTGGTTCCCCCTAGCCGTTATTAAAACCAGGATTACTATAATTCTCAATCCAAATAATAGTCTACAGAATTTAGATGTCAAGATTTTGTTTAAAATCCTCTAGAAACCTCTGGAAATTATTTCTTCTGAATTAGTGAGCAGCACTAAGAAGAATTCCCTGCAAGCTGAGGGTTTGGATGAATCCTGGCAGCTATCTTAAAGCTTTATTGTTTTGTTTTGTTTGGGGTCTAGGAAGACTATTTAGCATCCACAGATCTCGAACATTAAAGGATCCACAAGATACCCATGCATCTGTTCTTCCCTATTGTGAGGTTAGTAAGGCTTTAAAATGCTACCACACATTATACCTAATGTAGAAGAAGAACCTCAGGGCAGCTAGGTGGCTCCGTGGATGGGGAGCCAGGTCCAGAAGCAGGAGGTTTTGCTTTCAAATCTGTCCTCAAATACTTCCTAGCTGTGTGACCCTGGGCAAGTCACTTAACCCCAATTGTCTAGCCCTTACCTCTTGTCTGCCTTGGAACCAATACCTAGTATTGATTCTAAGTTGGAAGGGAAGGGTTTTTTAAAAATAAAAATAAAAATAAAAACAAGAGTCTCCTTCATTAGATGAAAAAGATCAGGGAATGAGGAAATCAACAAATAATTATTGAGTACCTATATGAAGGAAGGAAGGAAGGAAGGAAGGAAGGAAGGAAGAAAAACGCATTTTTTGAGCACTACTATATGTCAGGCACTAGGCTTTGAGAATATGAAGACAAAAGTACTTAAAGAGCTACATTTGGGCATTCTTATAAAGAGTAATGGCACGTGGCAGGATCTGGGAAGGGAGTTTTAGCTAAGGATTGTGAATGGAACCTTAGGACACAAATGCTTTCCCATAGCATTGGTAGTACTGATTGATTATCGTTCCCAAGCAAGAGGGATAAAGATGTGGTGTGATGGAATGGGGTTTGGGAAGGGAGTTGGGGGGCAGATGGTAAAATGCCAAGGTGGATCAGGCAGCTTAACAGCATTCGGACAGGTCTTGAAAACAGTTATTTAAATTGTGAGCATTTACTGCTCAAAAATCAGCAAACAGCAAATTGGGGGTCGATAGGTTGATATACTGTTTTGTTGATTGTCTAGGTCTAAGAAGGTGATGGAGAAAATGTTAATAATGAAGATTAAACCTTTAAAAAATAATAATTTTTATATATAATATACATTTAGATTTTATATATATATTTTTATCCTGGGACTCCATTCTAGGAGCATAGGGCCACAACCAGTAGGCAATGGGTCACACAGTCGCTCAGGGTCACCCAGCTGGGAAGTGTCTGAGCCCGGGTTTTGAACCTAGGACCTTTCGTCTCTAGGCCTGGCTCTCAATCCACTGAGCTAGCCCAGCTGCCCCTACTTTAGGTTGCAGTTTCTTTAGCAGATGTAGTTTTTACAGGGTGGGGTTGCTAGCCCCACGCCCAACCCTCCTCCTTTTTCATCCGGGCTAGGGACCGTCCTTAGCCCAGGAGTNTTTCCCTCCAGGGAGCTTGTTGTTAAACATTTACCAGAACATCCCTGCAGTGGAGTTGGTCATATATAACAGAAGAATATAAAAGGATAATCAATAATAGCAGGCAGTATGTGACTAAATTTCACTCAGGTCCTGTTCTGGTGTCTCATCTTAGGAACAAAGTGACCCTGGTTTCTTGGAGATTATGGTAGTAGAACTAGTTGAATCTGGCCTCAGAGACATCCAACTGTGTGACCCTGGGCAAGTCACCGAACCCCAATTACCTAGCCCAGTATTATCACAATTCTGCCTTAGAACCAATATTCAATATCGATTCTTAGATGAATGGTAAGAATTAAAAAAAAAAATAAAGCTACAGCTAAAGAGCCCATACCAAATTCATATATATATATATATATATATATATATATGTTTAAAATTAATTTATTTAGGACATTTTCTCATGGTTACATGATTCTTGATTCCCTCCCCTCATTTTGTTCCCCCCCCCCAGCTGATAAGCAATTCCACTGGGTCATACACGTATCATTGTTCAAAGCCCTTTTCCATGTTATTCATATTTGCAACAGAGTGATCTTTTAATGCCAAAACCTCAATCATATCCCCATCAAACCACGTGATTTTCTTCCCAATGCACTTATTTTTGATAGTCCTTTCCCTTTAATAGTCCCTTTGGGCTCCCCAGCACTGGTGTTATAGGTCCTCGGTGTCTTCCCCCCACCCAGACCCTGTGCCCTGGGTTTGTTCCTTCTTCAAGTGAATTTGTCTTAAAAAGTTGATTTGATGGGTCACCTTAATAAGTTTGTCCCAGGTGCTAAAGTGGCTAGTTCCATCCCGACATATAGAACCTCTAAGGGTAAGTAACCAGGGTGATAAAAAATATAATAATAAATATTAATAAAATAATGATAAAAAGCCTCACATCATTCCATATGAAATAATGCATGAAACTTGCATGGAGTTATCTGAAGCTCTACTTTAATGAAATTCAGAATATCTTGGCAAACATATGAATAATAGCATCAAGAGAGCCCCAGGGAGGTCAAACTGACTCCAAGATTAATGAAATGATCCTGACTTGCATCTTCAATAAATATCACTGCCTACTTGCCGCCCAGATGCTGGGGCATGAGGAAGAAATGGAAGGAGTTCATTAACTCTCCCTAAACCAGTGAGGAGGAGAACCAGGAGACTTTCCATTTAAGAAGGCACTCCATGTACAAAAAGGTCTCTCTGGGTGTGGTGGATCTAATCAACAAAAGAATTAAAAGCATGTGGGATCACAGGCTTATTAGCCCAAGGCAGAGGGATAACATTTCTGGGAGGAAGGAATGTCATCAGATGACAGGTCCAGCAGATGGCAGCAGCATCTTTAGAGGCAGACAGAGGAGACAAGGGATGTGTAACGTTTCATAATCCATCCTGCAAGAGTTACCTGGGAAGTGATCCCTCTAGTGGAATAGTCTGTGATCCAATGTACCATTTTGTATATGGGGGGTCCAAGAAAGAGCCTATTGTTTGGTTTATTTGCTCTCCTGGCTTAATTAAATTTAGTTATTTGGGTTTACGGTTCCTGCTTGACCTGTTGGTAGTGCTCCTACTGGACAGGCAATTGAGCTGAATTTACATAGTTTGGTTAGCCCCAAAATAACCCTATTGGGGCAACTAGGTATCTTAGTGGAAAGAGCCCTGGGGCTGGAATCAGCAAGACTCATCTTCCTGAGTTCAAATCTAGCCTCAGGCACGTACTAATTGTATGACCTTAGGGAAGTCACTTAACCCTGTTTGCCTCAGTTTCCTCATTTATAGAATGAGATGGAGAAAGAAATGACAAGCCACTCCAGTAACTGTGCCAAGAAAATCCCAAAGGGATCACGAAGACAGACACAACTGAAATGACTTATGATGACAACCCACACATGGAATCTGGGGTTGTAAAGGTTTAAAAAACTGAATGAGATTTTTCCCAATTATGTGAGATTGATTGAAGGAACTGAGGAATAGAAGTCTTCCAGGTGGGGAGGGAAAGGGCAGATATAGGGACTAATGTAACAAATAGCTTTCTTCTCATTAGCGCTAGCCAAAAGTGGAATGGGCTGCTTTGAGAGGTATGGGTTGGAAGTCTGGAAACAAAAGTGGATGGCCACTTGTTGAGACACCGGGAAAGGGGATTCTGAGTCAGATACAGGTTTGCACCAGGTGACCTCTGAGGTTTCTTTCAGTCCTGAGGATGGGCAATTCTGATTCTTGGAATCTGATTTGGAAATCAACAAATTCTTTGAATATTCTCTGGAGGAAAGGGAAAGAAGAGTTGATGGTTTGTTTTTTTTTTCCCATCAAATTGATAAAGCAATTATTTGGATAATAAAGGACAAATCAGGTCATCTGAGCAGAAGTAGATTACAGAAGCTGTATGCAAGACATCCCCATGCTGAAGCCCAGGGGGACAAACAAGATCACTGAGAGAATAGGTTCAAATAGGGTTTATGATCTATAAGTAAAATGTATTTAAAATCTACAGGGAACAAGTACTTTGTTAGAATTCTTTGCACTAAAACAGAAAATTCATTTTCAATACTTGAGCTTTTCTTACAGTCAAGAGTAAGACAGTCATTACTTACCTAATTTGCATCAAGGCTTTGTGATTCTTATGTACTCAGGCTGATGTTATCAATCATCATTTTACTGCAGTATGAATCTTCTGACTCATATTCAGGGAAGGGTAGATAGAATGATTATTGGGAAAATCACTTTGCAATAAACCTTTAAGCTCCCATCAGTTGCCTGAGTTATTAAGTCTCTCTGGTTTTATGTGGGGCCACTGAAATTATTTGGGGCTGATTAACAAGATAGGAATTGCTTCTAGACCTTTGGAAGGTGAATTTTGAAGGCAGTGGTTCAGTGGATAGAGTGCAAGACCTGGAGTCAGGAAGATACTTCTTACTGATTTAAAATCTAGCCTCAGACACTTACTAGCTGTGTGACCCTAGAAAGTCACTTAACCTGTTTGCCTCAGTTTCCTCCTCTGCAAAAAGAGCTAGAGAAGGAAATGGTAAATCACTACAATATTGTTGCCAAGAAAACTCTTAAAGGAGCCAGATATGACTGAAAAATGACCAACAAGAGAAAGAGAGTCGTAACATTTAGAGTTGGAAAGAATCTTAAATATCACCAATTCAATTTATAGTAGAGATTGGAAGAAACCTTGTAGGTTTCTAATCCACCCTCCTCATTTTACAGTTGAAGAAACTGAGATCCAGGGAAATTAAATGATCTGCCCAGGGTCACACATCAGAGGCAGAATTTGAAGTTAGTCCTCTCATTCCAAGCTGTCTCTGACTTTTCATTTTATAGATGAGTAAACTGAGGTTGAGAAAAGTTAAGATGTTTGCCCAAGGTTTGTAGGCTAGAAAGGGTCTCAGAGATCCTTTTGTCTAGAAATACTTTTTTTCATCATTTCCCTGGCAGGATTTCGCTTCATCATCTCAGGCCCGCTGCCCCTTTACTCACTAAGCCATTGCCTAACAGTTCATCAGATGGTCAGCCAAGACAAAGATGCAGGCATTCTTTGGGGGAAAATGTTATCTTGTCTCTTTTGTACACCTGGAGACTCTCCTGGCAAAAATTTCCTGGCTGAACTTTCCTGTTCTGATGGCAAGGTGTTGGGAGAGATGATCCATAATCTAAATAGGTCACCTACTATGTAGGGCTTGCTTAGCAGAGCCATGTCAACACCTTGAATTCTGCCAGAAAAGTAAAATAGGCAGCTTCCAGAGAAGTGTCACAGGTGTTATGGGCTCTGTGTGACCAAAGTTCCCCAGCAGATGGGTTCTGTAGCTTGGACCAGCTGGAGCTTCCAAAGGGTCTTTTAAGGTCCCTCAAAATACATTGGCTCCACAGTGAAGTGGGGATATAAATATACAACCCCTGCAGGGTACAGATAAGAATAGTGGGCTGAGTCAAGACTTCCATTACTCCTTAAGCCCTTTCTGTAATTTTATTTTTTCCCCCGATTATTAAACACTTATTATTCTCCTTTTTCTCTCCAGGAAAAACAAAACCAAAGCAAAACCATTGTAACAAATATGCATAATCAAACAAGACAAATTCCCACATCGTCCATGTCCAACGATGGGTCTCATTCTGAATATTTAGTTTACCGCCGCTCTAGCAAGAAATCACCTCTATTATTTTATTAAAGTTTAAGATTCCTTGATGGGGCACTTCCTCCTCCTCAGCCCTCCCCCTCCACCCCAACCCTCTGAACCCAAGGCCCCTCTCCCTTAACTTGAATATCACAAAAACATCTAGATTCCATTCTAGGGAACTCCCTGCCCTCCTTTCTGTAGTTTGGGCTCCTCAGACATTTCCTGTTCAAAACCACAAGCTACAATACTGAGCAAGGGAATATTTCTGGTTTGACCTAGGTAAAAGTCGAAGCATCCCCCTTCCCCAACTCCATATCCTTAACCACAGGTCAAATAAAAGGCCCATGTGTCCTGGTTCCCTGGAGTTTTCCTAGTCCAGAATTGAATGTAAGTGTTTAGATGTGGTTGATTGGAGACCAGTGGAGACTAGTAGAGATGGGTTGCACTGCTAACCTTCTGTGATCTGGACATTGCTTCTATTTTATTTATTTACTTTAAACCCTAACCTTCCGTCTTAGAATCAATATTGCGTATTGGTTGCAAGGCAGAAGAGTGGTAAGGGCTAGGCAGTGGGGATTAGGTGACTTGCTCAGGGTCACACAGACATTGCTTCTATTAATAGGGTCTAAGATTTAGACTATCTTTCTAAGTAGACATGTCACATCATTAGTTTATCGTCAACTAGTGTACAGTTATTTTTTTAACCAAACTGCTGTCCAACTGCGTCTCCTACTAACTGGTACTTGCGCAGGAGGGGTCACTGCCAGGACTCAAACCCATTGGTGACTTAGGGGGATGTTTACCCCAAGAAGTGGAATGGGTAGATGAGAGCAATTTGTCTTAATGGCCATGAAGGCAGTTGAAGCAGGCATTATATGGTGCTTAGAGTTTAGTGGGATATCAAAGATGTCATCCACTGCATCCTGGGCCATCACTAGGTGTCCAGATTTTTATCTTGTCATTGGTCTTTGATGACTCAAGAAGAGAGAGTGAGGCTGAAGGCTGTGAAACTCCGCTTTACCTAAATCTGATTCATGTACCATATAAGATATCACTTTGTGATGTCAGTGATTTCCTTTGAAAAAACAAAGGCCAGACAACTTGTGCAATTGATTTTTTGAACCTAAATGTAGGATTTTCACATTTTATGTGTTAGAGTCAGTCCACCACTCTGTGTTTCAATCATGATTCTGTCATCCAGTGTATTAGTTATTTCTTACATCTCTGAGTTTTCTATAACCTGATAAACAGGCCTCTTATGCCATTTTCTTTCTTTTATACCAAGTTAAAAGAAACAACAGAAATAAAACAAGCATTACTATATACAAAGAAAAAGAAGAATGTACATAGATGAAATCACAAATCTCTTACATGTTTAGTTTATTTTCTTCATATCTACATAATAAATCCCATCCACAAGTGTCTCAGCTCCTACCCACCCTCCCTGCATCACAGAAAGCACGTTCATACGAATTAAAGTCTTTCCTGTTTTCACTTTCACTCTATTCTCTGGAGGTAACAGTTATAATTTACTGTTCCAGTATTAATTCTGTAGCTGTGTATAATGTTTTCTTGGTTATGCTCATTTCTCTGTTCATTATCCCATGTAGTTCTTCCCAGTTTTTAAAAAAATTAGCTTGCTCATCACTTCTTATGATGCAGTAGTATTCCACTCCTATGTCATTTGTCATTTTCCTAGATAGTATGAAATACCCCCTTCCACTTTTCTCTCAGCAATTAAAGGAGAAAGACTGTTTGGAATTCTGGTTTCTAAGTTGACTAATATGCACCAGCCCTGCCTTTGAACCAATGGGTTCCTGGGAAGCATACGGGGCATTTTCTCGATTTAAATGAAAAACCAAACCACTCACCTCTGCTTATGAGCCAACGTCTGTTGGGGAAGCAGGCCACTGTACCACTCATAACTATGTTGTCACATAGTCCTGGAGTTGCCTCAAGGTCTTTGAAGAGTACATTCAGAGAAGTTTCACTCAGTAATGTGAACTTTGGTAGGGTGACTTTAAAGGAAAATATTTTTGGTACTTAAAAAAATTATTGTCCACTGAAAAGAAACAAGAACCCAGATGAATCTGGAGAAAGTGAAAACCGTGATGCCAAAGCAGGAATATGGTTGCTCATCCTTCTCCCTTTAGCTGATCATGGTATTAACTTGAAGGGAAGAAGTCACTGAGATTCACACCAATGATGGGGCTATCCTTAGCTGCCAAAGTAACCCTGCCATTTCCCAGAACTTACTTTTCATGGTCAGGGAAAGGTTCCCTCCATCAAAAACCTCCCACAAGAACAGACAGGACTGCATAGGAGACATGGCAAGGGCATCCATATCCCATTGCTTAGATCTGACTGGGAAAATGGCACTTCACTAAAACAGAGTGGCTAGAGGGGTAATGGTTCTGAAGGATCATAGAACATGGAGCTGGCCAAGACCCTGGAGGCCATCTAAGCTAACTCTTTTATTTTAAAGATGAAGAGACAAAAGTCTAGTTTACGTGACTTGACCAAGAGTATACACATAATCTGAAGATAGTTTCTGATGGGGCGACACTGTTCTAGAGAGCACACGTATTCTGAAAAAGTCTTACTTTAACACTCATCACACTCTGAAGGTAATCCTACATTTCAGGAGGAATTGTCTTTGGAACAAAAGCTCCCTCATGTATATCTAAGCTAGAAAGACTCGGTTTTGGAAAAAGTGTGGTCCTGGCAATGGATTATGTCTGCTGCTTGAGGGTCAATCTAGCTAAATAAGGTCCTCAAAATGTATGTTATCTGAGAACCAGCCTGGTTAAGTTAGATGATATCATCCCTTATTGATGAATTGTTCAGCCAGAGAGACTTCTTTTTTTTATTGATTAAGAAAATTTTTCCATGGTTCCATAATTCATGTTCTTTCCCTCCCCTCCTTCCACCCACCTCCCATAGCCAACAAGCAATTCCACTGAGTTTTACATGTATCATTGATCAAGACCTATTTCCATATTATTAATATTTGCACTAGGGTGATCTTTTAGAGTCTGCATCCCCAATCATATCCCCATCGACCCTTGTGATAAAGCAATTATTTTTCTTCTATGTTTCTGCAGAGCAATTTCTGAGGACCATATACTAAAGTGTAGAGGTTTTAGAATCTGGAGGGAATATACTCATTGATCAAATCACCTTGAAATTGAAGTAAAAAATTGACCATGGAGAAAGGGGCTTAGTGTTATATTGCCAGAGCAGCTATAAATTGTTCTTTTAGAAAACAATGTGGAAATATACATTAAGAGCTGTAAAACTGTTCATGCTCTTTAACCTAGGGGTCCCATTACTAGGCTAGGTTCTACGGACATTACTGAGAGGGTAAAAAGCTTTGTATGTATGAAAATATTCGTGGAAGCTTTGTTTGTACTGACAGAATAATTAGAAATAATCCAAGTACAATGATTGGGGGAAATGACTGAATAGATTGTGATATAGGAATGTGATGGATTGTAGTACGTTATTAGAAATGACGAATATTGGAAATGTAAAGAAAATAAGGGAGATGTATGAAGAGAAGGAAAGAGAATAAGAATGATATTATGATTATATTTAAAAAATAGCCACAGAATCAAGAGAAAAAAGCATCAGAGTAAGACAAATCTAAAACAAAGGGAACGCAAAAGCAGAGGATGTTTCTATTAGCACACACATATAATTCACATATTTTTCAACAAATTGTAAACAATGTGAAATTTGGGGGCAGCTGGGTAGCTCAGTGGATTGAGAGCCAGGCCTAGAGATGGGAGGTCCCAGGTTCAAATCTGGCCTTAGGCATTTCCCTGCCCTATGACCCTGGGCAAGTCACTTAATCCTCATTGCCTAGCCCTTACCACTCTTCTGCCTTGGAACCAATACACAGTGTTGATTCCAAGAAGGAAGGTAAGGGTTTCAAAAAAACAAACAAACAAACAATGTGGAATTTGTGGTTTTGCACGTAATTTTTTGCTTTTGTTCATTTAAATATTTTTATTGTTTATGGTTATTAAGTATATAATGAAAATAAAATTTAAAAATGCCTGTTAGCTATGTGACTACTGGTAGCTTCTTGGTGTTGTTTCCCCCTTTCTCTTACTCTCTAAGATTATAAGTTGCAAATGAGTTGCTGATGTGTATCACTGGAGGGATTTTCCATCCCAGAAGTTCCCCTATGCTGACAAAGCACTAAATCCAAAGCTTCCCAAGAAAAGGCTGGGGAGTTTGCTCTCTGGGGAAGGGAATATGGTGACTTTAAATTTTCCCCTGGAAAAAACCTAAGACCTTGTTCATACAAGCGAGACCTCTGTTCAAAATAGACTTCCTCCAACAATGAAGCAGCTTCTTCCTCCTCCTTGGTCTGTTCTATTTATAGGGTTTTCTCTCTAAGATGAGTACATGCAAAGTTTTCAAAAGGGAGCAAGAGAAAAAAAAATCCAAAAAATGTCAAACCACATGTCCTTTCCCCACCCTTCCTTTGGGTTCCTAGGTTTTTACTGCTACTTTACAGGGTTGCCCACAAACCAGGAGGTCCAAAAGGGGCTTCCAACAGCTTCAGGTACATTCAAAAACCAGATGTTGTTGGGATCATGGTAAAGGGCGGGGCCCCACAGCACTTTAGTAATGCTTCTTGGTGGCAACTCCATCTACAGAATGGGCACATCAGATGATAGAATCTTTGGCTTCCAGAAGAAGACAATAGAATCGAGAAAGCTCTGTAAACTTTAGAGCACTATATAAATGCAACTTGCTATTTTCAAAGCAAGACAGATGCACACATAATGGATGGAAATAGCAGAGGACTTGAGTCAGGACATTTGAAATTTGTCATTGCTTTGCCTTTCCAGTCATTGGTTTCTCCTTGAGTCATTTTGACCTTCTGTGGTCCTATGAATTGGAAACATGAGTTCTGAACCTTTTTGGGTAGCTTAGGCCCCTTTGGCATTCTGGTAATAACCTCAATAACCCTTTTTAGAATTTTTATATTTGAAAATATATTTCATATATTTATATATGAAAAATAATATTTTTCAATGCATAAATCACATAGGCTTAGAAAAATAGTCAATCATATTGAAATATAGTTAACAAGTTCACTGACACCAGGTTAAGAACTTCTGACATAAAAGAACAATTAGAGTAAAACCTTAATTAACCAAAATGCTCTGGGTCATGTCAATGTGGTATAGCAGAAAGATAACCATATTTGGAATTAGGAGAATTGGATTCATATTCAGACTTCAAGATGGACTAGCTGCGTGACTCTGGGCCAGTCATGTTCCAGAGCCTCAGTTTCTTTATGTGTAAAATGGAGATAATACCTTCAATAAGTACTTCATAGCATTGTGATGAGGAAAAAATGCTTTATAAAATTAAAAGAGCTATGTATCCATGAGTTATTATTATTGTTGTTATTAGTTCAGTTAATTTCATTTTTGTGAGTGGTATGGTAGAGTGAAAAGAGAACTTTAATATTGCAAAATGTCTATTTATGCCATAATATGGAAGACACGATATAGGATTACTCTCTATAGTTGTTTGCACCACACAGTTTAGCACTATTTTATACAAGGTATCCTGAAAGTCTTAGTGAGGTTTTGAGTTGCTTTTCAGTTGTGTTCAACTCTTTATGACCTCATTCGGGGTTTTCTTGGTAAAGATACTGGAGTGGTTTGCCATTTCCTTCTTCAGATCATTTTACAAATGAGGAAACTGAGGCAAAAAGGGTTAAGTGACTTATCTAGAGGGACGTGCCTGAGAATTGAACTCAGGAAGATGAGTCTTCCTACCTCCAGACCCCGTACTCTATCTACTGGGCCATCTAGTTGTCCTGTCAGTTTTGAGTTATTAAAGCTTTATAAGCTATTTGAGTTTGTCAAGCTTAAAACTGCACCAAGCCCTGTGAGACACTCTGTACATGCCATGTTCTTTACTTCAAATGTGTATTTCTCATTTTCCCAAACAGATGATCAGTTCCTCACAGGAACTATATTTTTCTGTATTGCCATCAAATACTGGGGTATCTAAATGCATAGTAGATCCTTCAAAAAAAATCTTTATCAATGGCTGTCCATATGCCTAGAGACAAAGGCTTCAAACTGAGATGTGGGCTGTCTAGGCAGGGCCTTATACAATGCATAAAATGAAAATGGCGGACACAGGAATGGAAAATCTTACCCGAGTTGAAAGGACTTGCCAAAGTCACACAGCTGTTGAGTGGCAGAGCTGGGATTCAAATGTAGGCTTGTTGACTCCAACTCTAGACTATACCTCCTTGAGGATTCATTCTACTCCATCCCTTTATTATGCTTGTCCTGGAGAGTGTATGAATGCAAGCTAAGGGCCAGATTTAATTTAAGGCACCAAACATTTGTTGAGCATCTGTTAGGTGCCAGGTACTATGCAAAGCACTGGGATGCCAAGAACAAAAAAGAAATAGTCTTTGCCCTCCAAAGTGGCTGAGTGGCTAGAAATGGGAGGTCTTGGGTTCAAATCTAACCTTAAACAAGTCACTTAACTCCCATTGCCTATCCCTTACTGCTCTTCTGCCTTGGAACTGATACATAGTATTCATTCTAAGATGGAAAGTAAGGGTATTTTATTTGATTTTTAAATTTGATTTTTATTTTTAAAATATTTTGTCATGTTTACATGATTCATTTTCTTTCCTTCCTTTCTTCCCTCTCCCTCCTGGAACTGACAAGCAATTCCGCTGGGTTACAAATGTTATCACTTGATACCTATTTCCATATTACTCATGTTTGCTATAAAGTGACTTTTAAAAAGCTCAAACCCCAAATCAGATACCCATCTATACATCTTTTATGTAAGTCCTCCAGAAGTGTCCTGGCTTGCTGTATTGCACTAGTAGCAGAGTGGTAAGAGTTTTTTAAAAAAAGAAAGCATAGATTCTATAAGGCAAAGGTGAGGAAAAGGAGACTTCCAGGTTTGGGGGCTCTCAGTGAAAATGTACAGAAACAAAGAGATGGAAGTCTATTTGGATGAGGAACATCAAGTACCATAGAATAACAAGAAGGGTTAGAAGGGAACTTTACAAACTCTCAAGTCCAGTTCTTACCATTTGGCTACATAGCACAGTACGAGCACAGAATAAGATAAAAATGAATGCTTCTTCATAAAGTCAACTCCCACTTATAATATTTTGTTTTGGTTTTTCATCTATTGCTTCCCAAATGAGAGACCTACATTCCTACATTAGAAGGTACTTATAAAAACTTGGATTTTCAGAACTTTTCTTTTGAAGAGGTGATGACATTCATCTCCACTTGGAAATAGAAATAGCTCAGTCATTCATTTGATAGAATTTAGGACTGAAAGATACTTTAGAAATCATCTAATTCAGTGCCTTCATTGTATAGGGAAGGAAGAAAGTGAAGTTCAGAAGAAAACTACCTGCCTGAGAGCACTGGACTTAGACTTGAGAAGATTAAAATTGATCCTGTATCATTTCTTATTTTTTTAGCATGATTTTATTTTATTTTTTATTTGAAAATCTTTAATTAATTCATTCATTTAGAATATTTTTCCATGGTTACATGATTCATGTTCTTTCCTTCCCCTCCTCCCACCCCCATCCCACAGCCAACAAGCAATTCCGCTGGGTTTTACATGTGTCATTGTGTATCATTTCTTATTGATCCAATGACAATTAATTGATTTTGACCTGTAACTGCTTTTGCCTGTAGCTACTTAAGTCATGGCTCCTTGTCTCTGAACTATTCAGCTAGCCTGTATGTGGTAAGTTGAAAAATCCAGCTCTTCTTTTCTCAAGGAATTTAACCTTGGAGAATGTGTGTGAAAACAAGGGAGTTGGCCTGATATCTTTATTCTACCAAGTTACCCTTCATGGATGTCTGGTTTGCTGTCCAAAAGTCTGGACTGCTCTCTTGCACCTGGACTCAAATTATGAGCACTTCTTGGTCTCATGAGAGAAGAGGGGTGGTTGTTGCTACTAGCCCCATTACTAAACTTCCAGCCAATCATATTGTTCCCTGTGCCTGAGCTCTATAACCAGTCTTGTTGCCCTCAATCCCATGATGTCATCTACTCTGGTCTGTTCTTTGTTCTGTACTCCCTAAAATCTATATAAGGGGAACTATCCTTTGGTTCAAGATCTTTTTCATAAATGGAGGCAAGCAATAGATCCATTTATTTATGGGCAGCATACTTCTGTTAATAAATGTTATCTTGCTTGGAGATCTGCTTCAGTTTGCCTTTTTGTCAAATTCTAATTGCAACATACTCAGGTCACCTGGGCTTGAATTCTAGCCTTAACTACTAGCTTCAGGCAAATGACTTCCCCTTTCTAAACTCTGACTCTTTCATCTATAAAAATGGACAGTTATATTCCTGCTACCTCACTAGGGTGCCCCAAGTAAAGTCACTATAAAACTCCAAAGTGCTTCCAAAAAGTGAGTTATTATTAAATACTCTAGTAGAGTCACTCTTGCTCCCAAGAGAGAGCTAATCCTCCAAAAATAATCATGAGAGCTGGCATTTATAAAGAGCTTTAAGGACTGAAAAGCACTTTATAAATATCTCATTTTATTCTCCAACAACTCTGAGAGGTAGATGCTATTATGATTCCCATTTTACAGATGAAGTAGTTTTGAATGGTTTTATGTAATGGATGGAGAACTCGTCTCAGAGGCATGCATGATTTAAATCCTTTGCCTGAAAAGTATTAGCTGTGTGTCCCAGGGCAAGCCATTTGACTGTTTAATGCTACAGGCAACTCTAAGACTAGAAGATGAAGATCAGGAGTGGCCCTGGATTGATGGAGGTATTCTGTTCCAGAGAGGTCAAGATGCTCCTGCCCTTCTCAAGGGCAATTTGTTCTAGTAACAGTGTATCAGTATTCAATCACCCAATCAGCAATCAAGCACCAAACTATGGATAAGACCTAGAACTAGGAAATGGAAGACTAATAGAGACCCCAGAGTTCAGTGGTCATGAATTTGTCTCTTAGGTGGAAGGAAACACAGATTCACTGGTGAATTTTAAGGAGCATCATTGTGTGAACACAAAGTGGGGAAGGCAATTTGGTGATAATTGAATCCAACATAAATTCCCATTTTCTGTAAGGCCTCAGGGATTAAATGCCAAAAAATAGAAACAGTGCCTAACTTTTAAGTTTATATGCTACGGGAGCTCATGATCATATCTCATATGAGGAATGTTTGAAGGTAAAAGGATAATTAGCTTTGATGATACAAGATTTAGCTTTGTATTTGATGGAATGTTATGGGGGAAAAGGGATTATTCTGCTTAATCCTAGAGGATTGAACTAGGCACAATGGGTTGGCATTGTAAAGAGGCAAATTTAGGTTCAATGAAAGGGGGGGAAATGACCTAAAAGTACAAGAATGAATGCCACTGGAGGTAATGGGTTTCCCTCATTGGAGGACTTATAAGATGACCACTTGTCAGGTGAATTGCAGAAGGAATCATTTTTCAGGTATGGATTAAACTAGATGGACCTTGGGATCTATTCTTATTTTGAAATTCTGTGAAAAGTTGCAAAGAAGGCAGGAAGAATGTTGATTTTGTAAAAAGGCCATTGGAATGATCAGTTAAGATAGGCAGGAAGCCAAAATGCAAGGGGTTGAACAGTAAGGGAGGAGGGAGGAAGCAGAGATGGAGAGATAGCTGTCTTTAGGAGCCTGGTAGTGAAAGGAAGGAGAGATACAGGATGATAGGTTGAAGTGGTGGCCAAATCATGTGAAGATTTTTTTTTTAGAGCGCATTTGTAGATAGCAGGAAAAAGAGAGCCAGTAGATAGGGAGAGTTTGAAGAGCTCTTTGTGTGTTTATGTATGTGCTTGTGAGAGAGAAAGAGAGGGAAATGGAGAAAGTTTTCAATTACACTTTCCAAAAAAAATGCAGTTTCTTTTATTTTTTTAATAGAAACATTTTCCATGGTTACATGATTCATGTTCTTTTTCTCCCCTCCACCCCCACCCCCATAGCTGACATGCTTATTTCCACTGGGTTTTACATGTGTCATGGATCAAGACTTATTTCCATATTATTGATAATTGCACTGGGATGGTCATTAAGAGTCTACATCCCAAATCATATCCGCATCAACCCATGTGTTCAAGCAGTTGTTTTTATTCTGTGTTTCTACTGCCACAGTTCTTCCTCTGAATGTGGGTAGCGTTCTTTTCCATACGTCCCTCAGAATTGTCCTGGATTATTGCATTGCTGCTATAGAAAAGTTCATCACATTCGATTTTTACCACAATGTATCAGTCTCTGTGTACAATGTTCTCCTGGTTCTGCTCCTTTCACTCTGCATCAATTCCTGGAGGTCATTCCAGTCCACATGGAATTCCTCCAGTTTATTATTCCTTTGAGCACAATAGTATTCCATCACCAGCATATACTACAATTTGTTCAGCCATTCCCCAATTGAAGGGCATATCCTGGTTTTCCAGTTTTTTTGCAACTACAAAGAATGCAGCTATAAATATTTTTGTACAAGTCTTTTTCTTTATGATCTCTTTGGGGTACAAACCCAGCAGCAGTATGGCTGGATCAAAAGGCAGACATTCTTTTAGCACCCTTTAGGTATAATTCCAAATTGCCATCAAGAATGATTGGACCAATTCATAATTCCACCAGCAGTGCATTAATGTCCCAATTTTGCTACATCCCCTCCTAATCAACCAAAAAGCTAGTGGAAATAATCAACAAATTTAGCAAAGTTGCAGGATGCAAAATAAATGCACATAAATCATCAGCATTTCTATATAAAAATGCAGTTTCCATGGGAAAAGTCCCAAGTAATGAACCACAAATGTGGAGAACACATATGGCCAGGACAGCTCTCAACGATGTAACAACTTTCATATGTTTTGTCTCAGAAATTGTCCATAAAATTCCCTGATGACTGTCATTTCTGCATTGAATGGGTGCTTCCATTGCTAAGTTGAACAGATCCACCCTGTGTATGACTAACACCTCACTGGGCAAAACATCTCAACTGGGTTACTTCTCCAATTCTCTGTCTTCAAGAAGGTTTTCTGTTCAACTGTACTTCTTTAGCTGATACCCTTCTCCTCCTCTACCTTTCAGCAACAATAGGTGACAAAACAGAGAAGTATCTTCTGTCTTCTCAGAATAAAATTACAATAGAAATCAGATTATATTCTCTTATTTTTCTTAGCATCAGATCATAATAGAGAGCAGAGTATATTCCTTCTATTCCTTCTCATTCTTCTCAGAAGCAGGTGTCAATAGTGAACCCTACAACCTTGAATTTACAAACCAATCTGCCTGGCAACAAGTGAAATTGCAGAGAGAATTATAGTTTTTCTTTCACAGCATTACAAAATCCACTTCTGGTCTTCAAATCTTTCCTGCTTCAGCAGCTGTATCTTTCTAAGAGTTACTTTAACTTAGCTTGAAGTTAGTAACTAAAATCTCAATGATTTACAATCAAGTAATTTATTTTTATCCCATAATCATAAAACAATGCTAATGTTCATATTTCCCTAATCATTAAACTAAAAGTTCTCTAGTTCTTGATTATTTATACACAAATATCCAAGGCATCCTATGCTTTCCATTTTTTACAATTTTGTTTTTTTTTCAGATGAGCAACTCTTTTTTCAAAACATAACCCTAATTCAGACTTAACTCAGTACTACTTCTCTTGGAAATCTGAAGTAGAACTATACAAATGAATTATAAAGTCAGATTTAACTCAGCAAATGCTTTTCTGAGAAGCAGACATGATTCAAATATATGAACTATCAAATGTCACTACTTTAATATCTTTAATATCTTAAAAATCTTAGTTGGTGAGTTACCTATGCTTCCATATCAGTTTTTTCAGACAACTTTTTTTCTTATTAGAATTACTTTCTTTGTGTCTTCAGAATTTAATTCCTGAGAGTTTCTCATCTCCTCTGTTGAATTTTAATTCATAGGCTTCTACCCTAAAGCCTTTGAAATCTGCTTTCCCAAATCAAGGATGCATATCACACTATATCGAGATTTTTTCTCTTTATCTATATCACGTAGAAGAGAGTGTCTACTTCCCTCCAAGATTCCCATTACTTCCACCTCCAGAAATCCATTCCTGACCTATTTCCTAAACTCATCTATATATAATTTCTCTCCAAGTGGCCAGTAGTATACTCTGATGAAAAAAAATTGCTTCTTTTTCTTTCTCCACTGATCTTCATCCAAATGCTCATAGATAAAGTGCCTATCTGAAAAACTGTCACTCATCTTCTATTTTGGACCAAATACAAGTATCTTTCTACAAATCCATGCCCAAGGACTGGTAGAAATTTAAGTTTTGAGTGTTAGAGGTATATCTCTTACCCATGTAGGTTATATGTGTCTATCTAGATATGGCTCACAGTAGCACAAGCATTACCTTCAGAATTTCCTTTACCTGCCCTTCTCTAAGGGAGACTGATTTCTTCCAGAAGAATCAGCAGCAGGATGAGGCCAGAGGCTGGCCTCTCTACTTTTCTTTGAAAGAAGAAGGTACTGGATAGAATTATATCTATTCCTTTAAATATTGTTAGTCTAAACCAGGGGTCGACAACCTTTTTGGCCGTGAGAGCCATAAACGCCACATTTTTAAAAATGTAATTTCGTGAGAGCCGTACAGTGCTCACAGTGCCGCTCCTGTAACAGTGCCTGAAAAAAAATTGACTTTATGGCTCCTGCAGAAAGAGCCATACGTTGCCGACCCCTGGTCTAGGGGAAACAACTTTAGGTTCAAGAAATTGATTGCTATCCTTTAACAGGGAAGGAGTGCCCCAAGCTATATATATCCAAGAATTTACTCCCTTCCTATTATAATGGGGAAAAACCAGGGAAGGTGCCTTAAATATTACTTGTGGGCTCACTGGGGTGGATAGGAGACAGGAAGGGAGAATGGGTGAGACTTTACAAGTCTGGGAACCAGGTTTAACTACAAGGGAAAGACCATTGACTGAAATGACAGTTAAGGCTGACGAACTGCCACTCAGCCTCACCCAGGCTGGAATAAATACAGATTAATACATAAACTGTGTTATTTAAAATTACTGGGGTTCCATTAGAAGTATTAAGCCTCAAGATGTGTAGTATTTGACAAACTTCCTGTGGACATGTGGGGGACTTTGAAACTACATTTTTCCATGATCCAATGGGTTTCCTGTTTTGTCCATGGTGACATCTTCAACGTATAGTGCATTTTAAATTCAGAAGTCAGCCTTGAGACGAGTCTCTTTGCTACCTGAGGGCGTGCCCAGGGGACGGAGAGGAGGAGGGAAGGTATGGAACAAAATGGCGGAGGCCGGATTTTGAAATAGCCAGGCCCGTGGTCTGATTTTATTCTATCAACATGGGCCTAAAATAAAATATTAGTTTTCCTCATAATATCAGCCTTCATCATTTTAAAAAATAACAACACACAATGAGGACCCAAAATTACTAAAAACACACAGGGAATCAGTTTAATAATAATATGAGGGGATTGGAAAGGGGGTTAGGTAAACTATGGCTAACAACCCAGGACTGGAGTCAAAAAGGGTAAGATCCCCAGCCAACCTGGCTTCTGCCAGGCTTTGACAGCTTGGCTAAGGACCTGAGGAAGAGGGTTTGAACTTGGGATCTCACAGCTCTTCCAGGGATGTTACAGGATGCCAGGAACCAACTCCTCCAGAACTGATGTAGCCAGGTAGGGATTGAAGTCTGCAAGCTGTCCACCAGATCACAGGCCACTTTCCTACTCAGTACTGTCTTGCAGGATTGATGTCCTCTGCTTTCAATCTTCACAGCTCTCCAGGATCCCAGAGAATTAGGGTACAGCTCCACTAGCTCTGAGGTCTCCCAGGGTCAGTTGCAACTTGTCCCAACCACCATAGTCTTTCTCAGAGAGAGAACAAGCCACTTCCTGCTTCCCCATTCCATGTGGAATTCTCCAGCCCTTCCTGCTAAGTCTCCTACATAACACTATTAAATGCATATATGTGTATGTATGTATGTATGTATGTATATATATATAATATATATATAGTGAATAGCAAATAAATCCATTTATCCAAGTCAATAGCAAAACAGAAATCAGAGAAGGTATACATATTAGAATTGTGTGGATAGAATTTTCTCCCCAGGACTCTCTTACCCAGCATCCCATTTGTGTGTTTATGCTACATGCAAACGTAGGGAGGATATAGTTTTGGTGTGACCCTACCCCTTTCTCTCTTTTCCTAAATGTGGCTGCTGGAGTGGGTTTTCAGCCAGGCAGGAGAATTTACACATGTGGTCATACTTTAGTTAGAAAATTAGGCTTTGAACTTCTATTTCTCTTTTTAAAGTGATTATTAATAAACTTTATAAAATTAATATTTGGAGTTATTGATATTCATTTAAATCTTAAAGAATATACCAGGCACTAGAGAGTACATAAGTTCTCTGATTGGAAGTACAATTATTCAACTCACTCAACAGAAAGAGAAAAAGTCTCAGATCCTACCTAAGGAGAAATTCTTTGCAGTCTCTAATTGAAGTAGTCTGGAGACAGGAACATGTTTGAGCTTCTGACTCTTCTACATGTCAGTTTTCTCTCTCCAGACTGTTTCTTCCTTCCTTCCTTCCTTCCTTCCTTCCTTCCTTCCTTCCTTCCTTCCTTCCTTCCTTCCTTCCTTCCTTCCTTCCTTCCTTC
>NC_058132.1:525330660-525347868 GCF_016433145.1 Gracilinanus agilis
ATTATGATCTGAGAAGGTTACATTTATTATTTCTGCTCTTTTGCATTTGTTTGCAATGATTCTATGCCCTATAACATGGTCAATCTTTGTGAATGTGCCATGTGCAGCTGAAAAGAAGGTGTATTCCTTTTTGTCCCTATTTATTTTTCTCCACATATCAATTAAATCTAATTTTTCTAGGACTTCATTCACCTCTCTTACCTCTTTCTTATTTATTTTTTGGTTTGATTTATCTAGATCTGAAAGAGGAATATTTAGATCTCCCAATATTATGGTTTTACTATCTATTTCCTTCTTGAGCTCTGCCAGTTTCTCCTTTATGAATTTGGATGCTATGCCACTTGGTGCATACATATTGAGCAGTGTTATTTCCTCATTGTTTATATTGACTTTAATCAGGATGTAATGACCTTCCCTGTCTTTTTTAATCATATCTATTTTTACTTTGGTTTTGTCATAAATCACAATTGCCACTCCTGCTTTCTTTTTCTCATTTGACACCCGAAAGATTTTGCTCAAACCCTGAACCTTAAACTTGTGTATATCTACCAGCTTCATATGTGTTTCTTGTAGACAACATATGGTGGGATTTTGGTTTCTAATCCACTCTGCTATTTGCTTCCGTTTTATGAGCGAGTTCATCCCATTCACATTCAGAGTTATAATTATCAGTTGTGCATTTGCTGACATTTTCGTATCCTCCCCTATTCCTACCCCTTCTTCTTATACTATTTCCTTTTAAACCAGTGGTTTGCTTTAAGCCGTTATCCCTTATCCCCTCCCTTGATTAACTTCCCTTTCTACCCCCTCCCTTATTATTCCCCTCTTTTTATTTTTAAAGGCCTAATAGATTCCCTCCCCCTTCTTCTCCCCTCCCTTTTTTGACCTCCCCACTCCCCTGTTCCCCTTGGTTTATCCCTTCTGACTTCTCAGTAGGGTTAGATAGAATTTTATATCCCAATGGATTATGTAGCTACTCTTCCCTCTCCAGGTTGATTACACTGAGAGTAAGGTTTAAATATTACCTCTTAATGCTCTCTTCCTCTCCTTATAATAGTATTTGTCCCCTCCCCTTCCCTTGCCCTCTTTGTGTGTAATAGAATATCCTAATTTTCTTATTCTCTTAAGTTTCTCTTGCTGTCCCCTACTATTTACCCCCCTCTTTCCCATCCCCCATATCATCTTAGACCATTTAGTATTCCACCCTCTCCCTATGAATTATTCTTCTGATTACTATAATAGTGAATACTATAATAGTGAATAGAGTTCACTACAGAGAATTATACATAGTATTTCTCCACATAGGAATACAGATAATTAGATCTTACTGAGGCCCTTAAAAAGGCAAATTTAAAAATTATGCGTTTTCTTTCTTTCCCCTCTGTTTCTTATTTACCTTTTCATGTTTCTCTTGATTTTTGTGGTTGGATATCAAACTTTCCATTTAGTCCTGATCTTTTCTGTGCAAATACTTGGAAATCTTCAATTTTGTTGAATGCCCATACTTTCCCCTGGAAGTATATTGTCAGTTTTGATGGGTAGTTGATCCGTGGTTGAAGGCCCAGTTCTCTTGCCTTTCTGAATATCATATTCCAAGCCTTGCAGTCTTTTAGTGTGGAGGCTTCCAGATCCTGTGTGATCCTGATTGGTGCTCCTTGATATTTGAATTGTCTCTTTCTGGCTTCTTGTAAGATTTTTTTTCTTTTACTTGGAAGCTCTTGAATTTGGATATTATATTCCTGGGGGGTTGTCTTTTCTTGGTCTAGTGTAGAGGGTGATCTATGGATCCTTTCAATGTCTATATTGCCCTCTTGTTGTAGAACTTCAGGGCAATTTTGCTGAATAATTTCTTTTAGTATGGAGTCCAAATTTCTATTAATTTCTGCTTTTTCTGGGAGACCAATGATTTTCAAATTGTCTCTTCTAGACCTGTTTTCTTGGTCTTTCACTTTCTCATTGAGATATTTCATGTTTCCTTCTATTTTTTCAGTCTTTTGACTTTGTTTTATTTGTTCTTGCTGTCTTGAGAGATCATTAGCTTCTAATTGCTCAATTCTAGCCTTTAGGTACTGGTTTTCCTTTTCAATCTGGTCATTTCTGGTGTTCAATTTTCTTATCAGTTCATTTGATTTCTGAACCTCACTTTCCAATTGCAAAATTCTGCCTTTTAAACTGTTATTTTCTTGCCTGTTTTCCTTTTGAGCTATTTCCCATTTCTCTAGCCAAATCTTTTCCAACTTTTTTGACATCTCAGATATGAACTCTTCAAGAGCTTGTGACCAGTTTTCATTATTTTGGGAGGGTCCGGATGTGATTGCTTCTTTGTTCCCCTCTTCTGTTTCCTCGGTTGTCTGGATTTTCTCTGTGTAAAAGTGTCGAGTGTTAAAGATTTCTTTTTCTCGTTGTTAATCTTTCTCTTTTGGCCTTCCTGATTCTGGGTTGCCATTGTTAGCCCAGCCCGTTCTCAGCTTTATCCTCGCGCTCAGGGTCTGTCTGCACTCTTTAGGCTCCTGAGGTCTCAGGTCTGGTTGTTCTCAAGGTCAAGCCCCTGGGTGGACCCCCTTGCTTGATCCTCTGCCAGAGGTTCCTTTACAGGTCTCAGGGCTCTGCTTCCACAGTCATATACCTGTTTGCACTGCTTCCCCACTCAGGGTGTCAGAGCCTTCGCTCGCACCTGCGCCTGCCTGTGTCCACCTCCACCTGCACCTGTGCTCAGTGTCTGTGCTCAGAGTTCGTGTGCATTCTTTAGCCTTTTGGGGTCCTAAGACTTGCTGCTCTCAGGAACAGGCCCTGGAGTTGGCAATGACTCAATGGGTGCCCCAAACTTGCTCTATTTCTTTTGAACTGGCTTTGGAGTTATATGTGGTGTGTGTGGGGGGGAGGGGGTAGTTGCTTAGCCCGCAATTTAGTCAGAGCTATTTCACCCCTTTATAGCATGGAAATGCCCCGATTCCATGTACCTTCCACGCTGCGCCCTGTTGTGGGGCCCCTCCAATCATCTGGATTTGTTTTTATGTCCCCTTGAGGAGTCCTGTGTGTTTCAGTTAGGAGAGGTTAAGCACTGCTTTTTACTCTGCTGCCATCTTAACCCGGAACTTGAATTAATCCCTTTTTGCCTAACTTTGAGTTGATATCCCGAATGGTTAGACTATTTATTGCTTTCCCAATAGTGCTTTAGTGTCTTCTAATAGCCCCTTCAGTTGACTTTTCACATTTTTTTCATCTTTGTATGGTATGATATAAAATCTTAGTGTTATTTTAATTTCTGTTTCTTTCATGTAAGCAAGGAAGTTTGTGATTTCTTTCCTTCCCCACCAGCTGAGGCTGATATAATCATATTTTTTGTAATTACAAATGATGAGTTTTAATGTGGAATTAGGATGTTTCTATGTCTTGTAAGCCCTTTATGAGATGCAGACATTTTTGAGTCAAGAAGGAAACATGTCAGTATATATAGACTGAGAGTCCAGGAGAAAACTATTTAGGATGACATGAAAAAAAGCCAAGGGGTGATGAGAGAAAAGAGAAGAGAGAGGGAGAATAAAATTAATTACCTCACCTAAAGAGGCACAGAAAATACTATTACACTGAAGGGGAGGATAAAGGTGGTTATGGGCAATGCTTAATCCTTACTCTGATTGGAAACTGGCTCACAGAGGGAATAACAACCAGACTCATTGGAGTATCAAATCCTATCTTACCCTATAGTGAAGTAGGACGGGAATAGGACAGGGGAAGGAAGGAAGTAATAGAAAAGGGGCGGAAGTGGGAAAGTGTAATGATAAATTGCACAGCAATATGGAAATCAAGATGATGGACAGTTACCTGATTAAAACACTGAATGAACTGAGCCTGGCAGGAGGTGGCATATGCCAAGGCAGTTAAGGCTCAGATATATAAGGAAGGATTTGATATGATAGATCCATCTCAATCTGGAGATTGGGTTTTGGGGAGTGGGTGGTTTCTTTGGTAAGGGTAGGCCATAGATCAACTTAATTTACCAGCATTCTGCACCAACCAATCACCGTCCCTGATCCTGTGTTAACCTTATATTGAATAACCTGATCCTGATATAATCACCAAGAAGAAACAACAACATCTAACAGCAGAGTAACCTGATTTAGGTTGAAGCCAGTCTGGCCCAACCAGATTGGCAACTGGCAAGGCAGACCATCATCAATTCAAATACCATCTTTAGCATCATTAGCCTTAGTTACTTAAGGACTTCCTGTTTCCCTCTTTCCCAGTCATTACCTTGCTTCCCTTCCTAAGCCTGTTAACATTAAATCTTCAAACTTACCTAGATTTGGTATCATCTGTATCTTAGGGCTTAGTGATTATATACTTGGGATGTTTGAGGGAAGAGAAGAATTGTATCAGTTATGGTAAAATGTAATTAATTCACAGTCAATCTAGCGTTATCCTATCTAGGCTAGAAAGTCAGTTAGAGAAGTAGCTAGATTATTCTAACTACAGATTCTTCATCTGGCTGGCTATTCTGGGACACTGTTATATCTGAAATTGGGTTCAGCAGATTCACCATATCTTAACAACAACTATTACTTTGGGGCCCTTTGTGTTTCACTATTACAACTTAAGTGTTTCACTTGGAGTTCATCCACTATACCCAACTTCAGACCCTCATAACATCAGGATTATTATAACAAGGGGCAGAGTGAAAGGAGAGAGAAAGACAGAATTAAAAGGGGAAAACAAGATGGAGGGGAATACACAAATAGTAATCATAACTGAATGTGAATGGGATGAATTCACCCATAAAATGGAAGTGGGTAGCAGAGTAGATTAAAAACCAGAATTCTTTCATATGCTGTTTATAAGAAACAAATATGAGGCAAGGAGACACACATGCAGAATAAAGATAAGGGGATAGAGCAGAATCTATCATGCTTCAGCTGAAGTAAAAGAAACAAGAGTAGTAATCACAACCTAAGTCAAAGCTAAACAAAAATAGATCTAATAAAAAGAAATAAGGAAGGAAATTACATCTTGATAAAAGGTACTATACACAATGAAGTAGCATCAATATTTAACATATATGCACCAAATGGTAGAGCCTCCAACTTTTTAAAGTAAAAATTAAATGAGATTCAGGAGGAAATAGACTATAAAACTACACTATGGGGGCCTCAAGTAAATAAGAAAGAAGTAAAAGAAGTGAATGATGTTTTAGAAAAGTTAAATTTAATAGATCTCTGGAGAAAACTGAATAGGAATAAAAAGAAAACTACCTTCTTTTCAGCAGTACATGGTACCTAAACATAAACTGACCATGTACTAGAGCAGAGTAGAAAAGCAGAAAGGGTAAATGTATCCTTTTCAAATCATAATGTAATAAAAATTATAATCAATAAGAGTCCATGGAAAGACAAACAAAAATTAGTTGGAAACTAATTCTAAGAAAGGGATGAGTCAAAGAACAATAGAAAACTCTCACTCAATAATTTCACTAAAGAGAATGTCAATGAGGTGACAGCATATCAAAATTTATGGCTTACAGCCAAAGCAGTACTTTGGAGAAAATGTATATATCAACATTTATATCAATAAAATAGATAAAAAGCAGATCAATGAGTTGGGCATTCAATTAAAAAACTAGACAAAGAACAAGTTAAAAGTCCCCAATTAAAGAATAAATTGGAAATCCTAAAAATCAAAGGAGAAATTAATAAAACTGAAAGCAAGAAAACTATTGGACTAATAAATAAGAATAGGAGTTGGTTTTATGAAAAAATTAAAATAGATAGAACATTTGGTTAGCTTGATTAAAAAAGAAAAGAAGAAAATCAAATCACCAGTATCAAAAATAAAAAGGGTGAATTTGCCACCAATGAAGGGGAAATTAAAGCAATCATTAGGAGCTATTTTGCCCAATTATATGACAATAAATCTGACGATCTTGGTGAAACAGATGAATATTTACAAAAATATAAGTTTTCCAGATCAACAAAAGAAGAAATAGAATACTTAAGTAATTCCATCTCAGAAAAAGAAATTTACTAAGCCATCAAAGAAAAAAAAATCTAAGAAAAAATCCCCAGGGTCAGAGGGATTCACAAATGAATTCTATCAAACATTTAAAAAACAATCAGGAGGGGGTGCTGGGTGGCTCAGTGGACTGATAGCCAAGCATAGAGACAGGAGGTCCTAGGTTCAAATCTGGCCTCAGACACTTCCTAGCTGTGTGACCCTAGGCAAGTTACTTAACCCCCATTGCCTAGCTCTTACCATTCTTCTGCCTTGGAACCAATACACAGTATTGAATCTAAGATGGAAGGTAAGGGTTTAAAAAAAAAACCAACAATCAGGAGCCAAGATGGAGGAGTGAACCAGAGCTGCTCTGTTTCACCATGAGATCCTCTCTGACCAAGATTAAAATATTGCCACAAAACGAATACAGGAGTGAAAGAACCAACAAGGAGACAAAGTAAAACAATTTTCAAGAAAAGAAAAATCTAAAAAGGTAGGCCGAGACCATCTGAGGAACTAGGGTGAGAGGAAAGCAGAGCCAACATAAGGCTGTAGCAAGGGAGGGAAGAGAAAGCCAAGAGCAAGTCACTCCCCCCACCCCCACCCAACATTTGCTGTCCCAGGTTTGGAACCTAAGTCCAAACTAACATTCAGACTCTAAGATCCTGCCTGGGCAAATAGTGGTACAAGCCAACCCATACTCCCTTGAAATTTCAAACCTGTGGAAAAATCCAGAGTCCTAGCCCAGGCAGTCTGAGCTGAAGTAGGCTGATCCCTAGAGACCCAGAACTGAAGCCAAGATTTCCAGTCTAGGCTTGGGATAAGGACATAATACACAGTTTAGGGTGGCTGACAATACTAAGTACTGATCTTTCTGCCTAAAGCTCAGGGGTTGTTCCAAGACAGAGCAATCAAGGGTGTGCCTGATTGGATCAAGTACAAGGCCAGACCAAAAACTTGGGTTATAATGTGATCAGCTCCTGACCTGATTAAGGTCGGAGTAAGAACAAAAGCTTATGCCCAAGCCTGAGGCAAGTCCTTAAGCCATCAGCATCTCAAGGGTCAATTGAATCAGCAGGGGGAGGAGGCTCCAAGAGCTCTCAGCCCTCAGACTCAGAAAATAAGCCTAGGGTACTATAAAACAAGGACTGAAGTTTAAGAGGGTACCCCAACTTCCCAGAAAACAGAGCCTACCTATAATTAGATAAGAAAAATAAGCAAACCCCCAAAAAAGCACTTAACTCTAAAGAATTTTTATGGAGACAAACAGCAAGGTACAAACACAGAAGGGGACAGTGAAAACAAAGGAAACACACACAAAGTCTAAAAAACAATCAGTCCCAATACTATATAAACTTTTTGGCAAAACAGGCAAAAAGGGCTCCCACCAAATTCTTTTTGTGACACAAAATGGTGTAAGGGTTAAATTTAATGGTTGAACAATAATTTTATGAAATTGTGTGGTTGCCAATATTTATTAATCTTGAGTCAAAAATTTAATTACAAATATTTACAAAATGGAGAGGAAACAATAAAGTAGAGAAATGTAAAGAAGATAGAGAGGTTATCTATCTTATCAAAGTAAATGTTTACTTTGGGTCTGCTCAATCCAGGCAGAGATTAATTAGTTCTCAACCAGGAAGGCTGGTGGTGAGTAACCACATGGCCTCCTCCAAGATGGAAGCTAGTCTCTTAGGAAACTAGGAAAAGAGTCAGCCTTTCATTCACCCAACAAAGTAGACCAGGAGTCAGAGTCTAAATTGAAGTTGAGCTCCAAGCCCATGATCCAAGCTGCAGTCTCCAGCGAAGCTCCCTTGAAGACTCTCCCTAGTCAGAAGACTATCTCCAGAAGACAATCTCTTCAGACTATCTTACCAAAGATAATTCCCCTCTGAGGGAGTCCAGGGCTTGCTTTTATGGTGACTTCTTTCCCTGACCCCTCTTCACAGGGACTAATCACAGTTCTCAATTGTCTAGCACTGACTAGGGGGCAGTGTCTGTGTGATTGACTTCTCACCTTCTGGTTAAGTTATCACCTTCTGGAGAGGTGAATATTCATCCTAGCTGATGGAGTTTCTAAGAGTATGAATTCACTAAGTGGCTTGCAATCTCCTCCACCTATTTCAGGCTTGTGTTAATTCAATCAAAAGGTAGACAAAAGAGAGTTAATCCTGTCTTCACAATCTAGTGAGGTACTTAAGTTAGTGTTAACTCAGGATAGACAATAGAATAAAGATTCTCTTTCACAATGTTACTGATATCTAAGTCAGGAAGAGCAAAAACAGAAAGAAAATTACAGTTGAAATTCCTTAATGAATACAGATACAAAAATCTTAAATGAAATACTGGGAAAGAAACTACAGTAATATATTACAATGATCCTTCACTATGACTAGGTGAGAGTTATACCAGGAATGCAAGGCTGGTTTAATATTAGGAAAATCATCAGTATAATTGCTCATATCAATAACAAAACTAACAGAAATCACATAATTATCTCCATAGATTCAGAAATAGCTTTTGATAAAGTACAGCATCCATTCCTTTTAGAAACACTAGAAAGCACAAGAATGAATGGGTCTTTCCTTAAAATGATAAGTAGTATCTCTCTAAAACCATCAGCAAATATCATCTACAATAGAGATAAGTTAGAAGCCTTTCCAATAAGATCAATGGTGAAGCAAGGATGCCTATTATCACCACTATTATTTAATATTTATGCTAGAAATGCTAGCTTTAATAATAAAGAAGAAAAAGAAATCAAAGGAGTTAAATGAGGCAATGAGGAAACTAAACTATCACTTTTTGTAGATGTTATAATGGGATACTTAGAGAATCCTAGAGAATCAACTAAAAAATAATTGAAATAATTAATAACTTTAGCAAACTTGCAATATACAAAATAAACCCAACTAAATCATCACCATTTCTATATATTTCCAACAAAATTCAGCAATAAGAGACAGAAAGAGAAATCCCATTTAAAATAACTTTAAATAATATAAAATATTTGGGAATCTACTTGTCAAGACAAGCACAAGAATTGTATGAACACAATTACAAAACACTTTTCACACAAATAAAGTCAGGTCTAAACAATTGAAAATACATTAATTGCTCATGGGTAGGCTAAACTAATATAATGAAAATGACAATTTTATCTAAATTAATTTATTTATTCAGTGCCATACCAATCAAACTATCAAAAAAACTTTTATAAAACTTGAAAAAATAATAGCAAAATTCATCTGGAAGGGGCAGCTGGGTAGCTCAGTGGATGTAGAGCCTGGCCGAGACTAGAGGTCCTAGGTTCAAATCTGGCCTCAGACACTTCCCAGCTGTGTGACCCTGGGCAAGTCACTTGACCCCCATTGCCCACCCTTACCCCTCTTCCACCTATGAGCCAATACACAGAAGTTAAGGGTTTAAAAAGTTCATCTGGAAGAATAAAATATCAAGAATATCAAAGGAATTAATGAAAATAATGTGAAGGAGGGTAGCCTAGAAATATTAGATTTCAAATTTTACTAAGAAGCATTAATCACCGAAACAATTTAGTCTTGACTAAGAAATAGAATGGTGGATCAGGAGTAAATTACCTTAGCAATCTAGTGTTTGATAAACCCAAAGATCTCAGCTTTGGGGATAAGAATTCATTATTTGACAAAAGTTACTAGGAAAACTGGAAAAGAGTATGGCAGAAACTAGGTATAGACCAGTGATGGTGAAATTTTTAAAGACCTAGTGCCCAAACTGCAACCCTCAAACAGCATGTAAGCCCCCCAGTCTTACCCCTGATAGAGAGAGAGGAAGTGCTCCCATTGGGCTGCTGGGCAGAGGAGTAGGTGAAGTGAGAAATGTCTTCAGATGCACGTGGAGAGGGGGTGGGGAGAAACCCCTTCCTGAAAATGTACCATAGGTTCGCCAACATGGGTATAGACTAATATCACATACCCTATACCAAGTTAAAGTCAAAATGGATACATGGTTTAGGCATAAAGGGTGATAAGTAAACTAGGAGAACATTGAATAGTTTATCTCTCAAATCTATGG
Source organism: Gracilinanus agilis (assembly GCF_016433145.1). NCBI lineage: Eukaryota > Metazoa > Chordata > Mammalia > Didelphimorphia > Didelphidae > Gracilinanus > Gracilinanus agilis. The sequence continues at coordinate 525,340,702 of NC_058132.1, forward strand.
AGAAAGGAAGAATCTATAACCAAATTGGAGATAGAGAACATTACAAGATAGGAATGAATGATTTCGATTATATTAAATTTTAAAAGTTTTGTACAAACAAAATCAATTTAACCAAGATTAGAAGGGAAGCAACAAACTGGGGAAAATTTTTTATAACAAATTTCTTCTCAAATATATAAAGAACTAAGTCAAATTCATAAGAATACAAGCCAATCCCCTATTGACAAACATATTGTCAAACAATATGAATAAGTAGTTGTCAGATAATGAAATCATAGCTATCAACATCATATGAAAAAATATTCTAAATCCCTCTTGATTAGAGAAATGAAAATTAAAATACTTCTGAGGTATGATCTCACACCTATCAGATTGGCCAATATGACAGTAAAGGAAAATGATAAATATTGGAGGGGATGTGGCAAAATTGAGACATTAATGCATTGTTGGTGGAATTGTGAACTGATTTAAACATTCTGTAGGGCAATTTGGAACTATGCCCAAAGGGCTATAAATTTATGCATACCACTACTAAGTCTGTATTCCAAAGAGATTTTTAATTTATTTTTATTTTTATTTTTATTTTTTAAAACCCTTAACTTCCATCTTGGAGTCAATATAGTGTATTGGCTCCAACGCAGACGAGTGGTAAGGACCAGGCAATGGGGGTTAAGTGACTTGCCCAGGGTCACACAGCTGGGAAGTGTCTGAGGCCAGATTTGAACCTAGGACCTCCTGTCTCTAGGCCTGGCTCTCATTCCACTGAGCTACCCAGCTGCCCCCTCAAAGAGATTTTTTAAAAAGGGAAAAGTACCTACTTGTACAAAAATATTTATAACAACTTTTTTGTGGTGGGAAAGAATTGGAAACTGAGGGGATATACATCAATTGGGTAATGGCTGAGTGGCTTGTGGTATATGATGGTGATGGAATATTATTGAGCTAGAAGAAATTTGAACATGATAACTTCTGGAAAGATCTACATGAACTGATGCAGGGTGAAATAAGTAGAAACAGAAGAACATTGCACACAGTAACAGCAATCTTGTGGGATGATCAACTATGAAATACTTAGCTTCTCTCAGCAATATAATAAGCCAGGATAATTCTGAAGGACAATTGAAAAAGAATGTTATCCACTTCCAGAGAAAGAACTATTGGAGTTGGATTGCAGATGAAAGCATACAATTTTTCTTTTTTTAAATAATTTATTTGTCTATTTAGAATATTTTTCCATGGTTACATGATTCATGATTTTCCACTCCCTCCCACCCTATCCTATGGGAACTGACAAGCAATTCCACTGGGTTATACATGTATCATTTTCAAAACCCATTTCCATGTTATTCATATTTCCAATAGAGTGATCTTTTCATTCACAATACCCCAATCATATCCCAATCAAAATCATATGTTTTTCTTCTGTGTTTCTGCTCCCCCAGTTCTTTCTCTGGATAAGGATAGAGTTCTTTCTCATAAGTCCTTCAGAATTGTCCTGGATCATTGCATTGCTTCTGGTAGAAAAGTATATTACATTCAATTGTGCCATGACGTTTCAGTCTCCTGTCTACAATGTTCTCCTGTTTCTGCTTCTTTCACTCTGCATCAATTCCTGGAGGTCTGTCCAGTTCACATAGAATTCCTCCAGTTCATCATTCCTTTCAGTACAATGTATTCCATCACCATTAGATACCACAATTTGTTCAGCCATTCCTCAATCGATGGACACCCCCTCATTTTCCAATTTTTTTTTTGCCACCACGAAGAGCGTGGTTATAAATATTTTTGTGCAAGTCTTTCCCCTTATCTCTTTGTGGTATAAACCTAGCAGTGAAATGGCTGGATCAAAGGCTAGGCATTCTTTTAAAGCATTTTGTGCATAATTCCAAATTACCTTCCAGAATGGCTGGATTAATTCGCAACTCCACCAGCAGTCGTAATATATTTTTGGGGTTTTATTTTGGTGTTTTGATTTATATAAGTATTTTATTATAACAAGAACAATATATAAATAGTTTTTGCAAGATAATACATGTATAATCTAGATTAAATAGTTAATCATCTCTGAGGAGGAGGGAAGGAAGAGGAGACAATTTGTATCTTAAAGCTTTAGAAAACTTATGTGGAAAATTGTAATTATATTTAATTTGTAAAATAAAATATTTTCAAGGGAAAAATAAAGAAGGAAGCATATCAATTGACTCGGCAAGGAACCTAGACAGACTTTTTGGAGTTTAAATAGATGGAGGACTTTCAGCATTACCAGTTCAGGATTTAAAGAATTCTGGCTCTAAAGTATTTTGTGGAAGCAGATCCCTTCACCTCTACTAGAAGGCAACAAGGCAGAGGAGGGTATTGACCATATCATCAGAGCAACTGGACTAGTAAGAGAAAATGTGTCAAGTCATGATCAGAGATCTTCACCTGCAGACAGTCTAATATATTTAGAGAGAGTTTCCTAAAGGAGGAAAATGATCCAAGAAGCATGATACCTACAAAGCAGAGGAATGTTGGCTATGGACTCATATAAAGGTCTTTTAGTATGGTACCAAGAGTTGTGAGTTAACCTGAGCCATAAGTACTCTACACAGCTGCCTTATTGCTCTTGTACACTATGTTTCAACCCACTATTCCCATGACTGCTGGGTATATTTATGGAAGAGAGCACCCCAAATTTTGGTGGGAAATATTTTTAAATTTAATTTAATTTAAAAAAAATTTTTATTTTAAAATATTATTCCATGTTTCCATGATTCATTTTCTTTCCCCTCTCCTTTCCCCTCCCCGCCTCCCAGATCCAACAAGCATTTCCACTGGGTTATACAAATGTTATCACTTGACACCTATTTCCATATTATTCATTTTTGCTATAGAATGATCTTAAACTCCAAATAACATACCCATATGTACATGTAATAAGTGATGCCATATATTCTATTTTTGCATTTCTACTCCCATAGTTCTTTCTCTCAATGTGGATAGCATTCTTTCCCTTAAGTCCTTCAGGAGTGTCCTGGCTTGTTACATTGCTACTAGTAGCAAAGTCCATTATGTTGGATTGTCCCACAATGTTTTACTTTCTGTGTACAGTGTTCTCTGGTTCTATTAATTTCACTCTGCATCAGTTCATTGAGGTTCTCACAGTTCACATAGAAATCCTCCAGGCCATCATTCCCTAAAGCACAATAGTATTCCATCACTATCATATACCACAATTTGTTCAACCATTCTGGTGGGAAATATTTTGTAACAATTATTCTTATTATACTTTTTGAGTAAATGCCTTTGCTAAAAGCCAATTAAATCCACTGACTAACTGTTAATGGGAAGTATGCTGGTGAGGCTCATGAGCTATTTTGAATCTTTATCTTTATTTTATTCTAATAACAAATTTCTACATAAGTTTTCCAGAGTTATATGATTTCATATTGTCTCCTTCCCTTCTTTCCTCTCTCCTCCCAGAGATGACAAGCAATTCAATCATGAACTATTTTGGTAGAAGCACTACTCATAGAATTACCCATAAATCAAGATAGTAGACACCTCCCTGAAGATTCAATCTGCAAATCTGAATTCAAGTGGTGAGGAGAATAACTTGTAGGAAGTATTACATAAATGAATAATTTAGACCATGATTTCACAGGTTATTTAGTAGTTCACAATTCTTTTGAAAACCTTTCATTTCATTATTTATTTAATATTCTATCTCAAATATCTACTTAAATAAGATTTAGAAGTTAAGAGATCACTGATGACTTTTTATAAAGGAATTTTAATAGAGTGATAGGTCATAAGTCAGATTATAAGGTTCTGAGAAACCAGATTACAAAATTTTGAGAAGTGAGTAGGAGATGAGGAAGTGAATATTGTGAGTAAAGATGATTCTTTCCAAGAGTTTGAAATTAAAGGAGGAGAGATAAAGAATGATATCTATAAGGAACAGTATGGTCAAAAGAAGACCATACTTTGGCCAAATTCTAGAACAAACTATTTAAAAGATGGCTAAAAAACTACATGGTCTCATCAAGGTTAGCTCATACATGATCCAAGTAATTAAAAAAAATATTTCCAGTCTGGTGGATCAGGGAATGCTTTGGACATAGTTCATCTAGATGTGTGTGTGTGTGTATGTGTGTCCATGTGTCAAGACAGTCCCCAGTGGAATCTAGTACCACAATTAACTCTCAAAAATATAACAATGTATTTGCCCCCATTCCTTTTAAATTAATAATAATGTATAATTATTAATTACAGTACTATTAATAATTATATCAATATGTTGATATATTCCTACCCACATGTAATAATAATTTTCAACATACATTTTCCAAAATTATAAGATCCAAACCATTTCCCTCTATCAGTTCCCTCCCCTTTCTCATATAAGGTAAGCAATTTGATATAATTATTAATAATGATTAAGATAATATATAAATATCATTATTAACAGCTGATATAATATATAAATGGAATAATTAATTATTAATGCAATATATTGATATAACAATTGGTAATTACTATAATATATCATTATAACAATTAATAATTAAGATATATTGATATAATTATTAATAATGAAACTAAATATCCTCATTCTCTTTAAAATGATCTTCCATTTACTATATATACATATAAATAACATGAATATATATGTTGGGATGTGTGCACATAAATGTATTCACACACATTTATGTAAATAATCAATAGTTGTTTACATACTAGGTATATTAATTGTCTCCTCCATTAGAATTTGAGTTCCTTGAGGGAATCTCTTTGTACCCCTGGTGCTTAGCACAATGCCTGGCACATAGTAAGTGCTTCAATGCTTACTGACTGACTAAATGACAGAGCCTCTCTAGTCTAGAACTTATGATGTAAGACAGTCAGCACTGCACCAGACAGGAATGTAAACTGCATTGAGGCAGCCACGGGTACATAAAATGGGACACAATTCTTTTGATCAGGGGTAGACCATCAAAGCTTAAGAAAAAAAGTCCCAAAGTCAAAGAAATGGTGTGAATCCACTCAGGAGGGTCTTTCCCTGTTTACTCTCATAATTCCACCACGTGTAGAATCAATTCTGGCCAAAGCCAGCTGTCCAAGGTATTTCAGAATATTTCCAGAAAGAGGAAGGTTCTTAGGAATCTGAAAAAGGGAGGGGGTGGTTGGTTAGGAGGAGAGTAGAAACCTCTTCACACACCATAAAGTACATGGGGAAATATGTGAGAAATGTGAGAAAGGGGAAGAACGATGACAAAACCCTCCAAAAAATAACACTCAGAGGATGACAAAATGATTATTAATGGGTTTTTTTTTAAATCTAGAACTCCCAGAGATGTCAATCACTCTTCTGCAATCTATAATGTCAATGATGAGTGTCAGAAAGTTGCCTGGAGTACTGAGAAGTTAGATAATTTGATGATGAACCACTCATCCAGTCTGTGTATGAGATGGAACTTGAATTCAGGTTTTCCATACTCTGAGATGCCAGGCTGCTTCTCATCTGTCTCCAAATAGATATGAATCATAGAATATGAGAGCTAGAAAGTCAGCTAGTCCACTCCCCTCATTCTATAAATGAGGTACCAGTGGTCCAAAGAAAGTAAAGTCTTTTGCTCAATGTTATAAAGTTACTAAGTGGCATTACCAGGCCTGGAAGCCAGGTCTAGACTCCTGACCAATGTTCTTCCTATGAAGTGAGTGGCAAAATGGTAATGGGGTGTCCATGCTCAGGTTCTGGCTCTTGGCTTCTCTCTACCATGACCTGTCTACTGTGACCTAAATCTTTTTTTTTATCCCCGTCCATTCAAAGATATTTTATTTCCCCACCTACATGTAATAATAATTTTCAACATACACTTTCCAAAATTATAAGATCCAAACCATTTCTCTCCATTGGTTCCCTCTCCCTCCTCTTATAAGGTAAACAATTTGATTAGGGCCATACATGTACTATCAAGCAAAACACACTTTCTAATTGTCATTGTTGTAAGAGCGTGCTCATGAAAAGCCCAAACCTGAAAACAAAACTGTATAATAACTGATGTGAAAGATACCATGCTTTGATCTGCATTCCAACTCTAACAGTTCTTTCTCTGGAGGTAGAGAGCATCTCCCATCATAAATTGTCTCAGATCATTGCACTGCTGATCTGACTAAATCTTAAACCTGCTGACATAACAAGCATTCAGAGTGGCTTCCTTCTCCTTAAATTTTTTTGTTTGTTTGGGTGGATATGTTATTCAAATGTTAAGAGGCTCTTTATGATGGCTTTCTTTCTCTCTCTGTCTCTGTCTCTGTCTCTGTCTCTGTCTCTCTTTTTGGACTGGATCTGTAATGTCGGGAACTTCCAATGAGCAAATTTCCTTTAGCAGGAAAGATCAGCTCTGGCTTCACAAATAATGGTATCAGAAAGTTGCCTGGGATACTCCTTACTTAAAAAAAAAAAAAGAACAAAATGAAATTTAAAAATTGAAGTTCAAATTAAGTGGAAAATCAAGAAATGAAAAAATGAAATTAAATGAAAATTAAATGAAAAAGAGAGACAAATAACTCCATAGTCCTTTTATTTCCTCTTTCTTCTCCTCATTCTCTGGTATTCCCTTCTTCCTCTCTTCATGTCAGCTAGATAAAGTCCTTTTGCAGAGTTCTATGACATAGGCTGTTATTTTGAATTAAGCCCCTTAAAGTGACAGTGACTCCCCATGTACACATCACAGGAGGTACTCACGGGACAAAATGTGCACAGACCACAGAAATCAGATACAAACATCATCTCTGCTTGGTTTCTGAAGGCACAAACCGATGTCAGAAATCAGTGCCCTGTGAAGTTGTTTCAGAATGTAAACTGCTGATGCCAGCAGGAGGTGGGCTCCAACTTCATCAACCACAAGCCACACTCTCAGGATCAGAATCACTACACCCGTGGGTGTATTAACAGAAAGGCTGTTGGTGTGCTTAAGCTTTCTGGGTTTACCTTAGTCCTTTGCCAATTTCTTTACTCATGTCCCACAGATCACATATCTAAATTAAATCCATTAGCATTTATTCCACTCTCCCCCACCCACCAAGGGTCTTAATCTGTGGCAGAATACTACTTAGGTCTTTCTTTCTTTCTTTCTTTCTTTCTTTCTTTATTCCTTTCTTTCTTTCTTTCTTTCTTTCTTT